>NC_056739.1:508684735-508744735 GCF_019279795.1 Protopterus annectens
ATCTGCCAGGGAAGGAAATGTATACATTAGCTTTAATAAGGCTTTAGTAATATACTGTGTAAAAACATTCCACTGGCCAACCCCAGGCCATAGGTAGATGTAACGTGAGGTCATACCTGGAGAGTAAAGAGTACAGTAATGATTAGTAGAGCTGTGACAATCAAAGCCTATACAGTTGTTAATTGATATATATATATATCTCTCTCCCCCACCCTATCTGCACAAATAATTCATACACATAATCAACAGTTATGTTTTTCTCCAAAGCTACTGTTGGGCACGTGTCCTATTGTCCTACAAATATTGAATCATTTGATTATTAATGTTCCCCGTTCCAATACTATCATTAAGCCTGTTGTTATCAATGTAACCTGCATGCCGTTATGATGCCTACTGTTCTTCTATTTATGCATGTGTTTTGATTGCTATGCAACTGTTTCAAATCTGTTGGTTTGGGTTAATTGGAACACCCATTCATGCTGTTAAAACTAATTTTTAAATGTTTTGTTCATGACTAACCAACATATTTTGTAAAACTTCAACACCATAGCACATCAGAGAAGGCAGATCCCAGCGGATCCCCCTGTTCTTCCTCATCTGGCCATGGCACTGGGCCACAGCACATCTGGGACCCAACCCGGGACCTCCATGTCTGCTTGTCCTGCACAACCTTCAGGTGGAACCACATCAGAGGATGAGGCCTGTCTCCCTTGAGAGTAGGCGTAGACAGAAACCATCACCTATAGCCAGGTCTGAGGTTTTGTGCGTAGTGCCATCCAAAAGGAGTTTGGTGAACAGCTGCACCAGATTGAGGGCTGCCTGGTGCATCTTAAGGGTCAGCCTGCCCCTCCCATCCAGCCCCCAGCATAGCCACCTTGGGGTCATGAAGATGCAGTGGTGACTTCCCATGGGTGTACCTCATTGTCCCACTGTATCCATTTGTGGGCTCAAGGGCATCTCATTCCCAACCACCCTCCACGTCCAAGGTGTTTACCTTCCACATGCGTCATATACCACCCCTGTCTGCTGTCTTGTCTGTCTTGTCTGTCTTCCTACCCAACCTACCTCCCCAGTTATACTTACTATCCTTCATCAACATCCTAATCTCACCTTAAAAAAAAGGGCATCTGTTCCCAAAAAAAAAATATGCCCCATACTTAGCTGTCCATTTTGCACATGTCCACTGGACACATGTAATCTGGTCCAATTGGCTTGACAACACATTACTGTTGTCCTCACCCCTCTCTCAGGGGTTTGAGTGTCCAAATTTACCTCCAAATTCCTTAGACATTCACAGCTTTTGTTGTAGAAGAAATGGACAGCTATGGACCTTTCCTACACCCATCCAGCACATACCTTTCATACTATGCTTCCCTCTGCATGTCCCTTTTTTGACCACTTTTCTATCACCCCTTTTTCTTTTCTTTTAAAAAGAATTAGCATGGGGTAAGCAGGAATAAGTGGCAGTAAATAAAGCAAAATGGATTGACCATCTGTTGGCATCCCTTACCATCACACAAACCCACGCAAACCCACTTAAAACTGCTTAAAATTGCCTTAATCACTTTGTATCCAACAGACCTTGTTCTGCCCAAAAACAAAATAGTCAGCTGTGCTAAGTCTTAGACCCAGGATACTGTGCACTACAATCGCAGCAACATACTACTACACCATCTGAGTTGTGTGAATCTGCAATGCTTTAACAAGCATATAATGTGTTCTGGTAATTTAACAATAATGAAAAAAAAGCATCAGTCCCAAGTCTCAAACCCATGACCCTATACACTATAGCCAGAATAATGTACCACTATACCATCTGAGGTGTAACAACTGATGTTGTTTTTTCAAACATATCATGCAATACAGGCATACAAAATTAGGGAGAAAGCTCTGTGGAATCATTCATGTGTTGTATATAAATATATATATATATATATTTTATTTTACATTTGTTGACCGGGCTAGTCTAGCTGGATATATGTCCATTTTCAGTAGAGGCCCAGGGAGAAAAGCTCCACAAAAAGATGGGTTTATATAATCAAGAGTTGTTATACATTCAAGTCAGAAATATTATACAAAAGGAAGGCGTTACAAAAAAACTGGTTCATAAGCATTAACAAGAAAAATACTTTGCAATACTTGAAATAAAAATGCAAGAAAATGTTTTTTTTTTTTTTTATTAAGGGTGAAAAGAGGTTGAGGGAACAAAAAGTTTAGTCAGGGTTTGTACAAGGACAGAGCCACTGAGAATCAAGCAAAGTTTTTAGGTGCTTCTTGAAAGTGGGTAAAGAAGTAATAGCAGTGAGTTCAGTTGGAAGCTTGTTCCAGATAGGTCCAATACAGCTGGAGAACAAACAGTCCCCAGCTTTGTTGTTGGATTTATAGGGTGCCGCTAGTAGCTTTGTGGTGGAGCGCAAGGAAGACAGATTTTTATAAGGAGAAATAAGGGTACTAAGTATTGTGTTATTAGAAGGTTGATAGAAGATTTTGTGGGTGATGGTAAGTTGCTGTAGTCGTATTTGATTTTGCAACTCTAGCCAGCCTAGTTGTTTAAGATTTGAGCAATGAGGCTCCTGTGGCAAATCTTGTAATATTATTATATGATATTGCTAGTTTATTGAAATTAGATTTTGATAAGTTTGTAAAAATAGGCGAGGCATAAAGAAGGGTAGAGAGTAGGTGCTTTTGTGCTATAGTTCTTCTGGCTGAGGTAGTAAGGAAGGGTTTGAGTCTGTAGAGAGATCCAAGTTTTCTACTGACTGACTTGATGGTTAAGTTAATATGGGCATCAAAGTTGAGATTATGGTCTATTGTGACACCTAAAAGTTTGGTAGTAGAGTCAGGAGATATTATTGTGCCATTGTTAGAAATTATATCGAAGGTAAAGGTCGAAGATTTCTGTGATGGTGTAAAAAGTAATAATTTAGTCTTTTTGGGATTCAGTAAGAGACAATGCTGAAAGAACCAATTTTCTGCTGCTGTGAAGACTTGTTGTGTAGTGGTCTGAAGCTTAATTGGGGAGAATGCTGAACATATCAGTGTTGAGTCATCGGCATATTGTATACATATGGATTGAGGAAGGGACATATTTGGATTGTTAATAAAAATAGAAAAGAGGAGAGGTCCTAGTATTGAGCCTTGCGGCACTCCTATTGTGATGGGAAGAAGAGATGAAATGTGATTATCCCAAAGAACTGCTTGTTGTCTATTTTCTAAGTAGGAATTAAAACACTGGATAGCTTGAGTGTCCAAGGCAAATGATTTGAGGATGTTTAGTAAGAGGGAATGGTTGACCATATCAAAGGCCTTAGAGAGGTCTAAAAATAGTGCTGAGGACAGCAAGTTGTTCCGATTTTTATTAATATGGTCTGTGAATGACAAGAGTGCTGTAGTAGTGCTGTGATAGGGTCTGAAACCATGTTGGCAGTCTGCTAGAAGATTGTTTTGGAGAAGATGGTCAAGTAGTTGATGATGTATACATCTTTCCAAGATTTTAGCTAATGGAGAAAGTAAGGCTATGGAACGGAAGTTGGAGAGCTTGAAAGAGTTACTGCCCTTATGTAGAGGAATGATATGAGAAACTTTCCAGAGGGTTGGAATAAAGCCTTCAGTTATGGTTCAATTAATTAATATGGAGACAGGAAGGGCAATTACTTTGGCTGCAATTTGTAGGTATTCAGCTGGGAGAAGGTCAGCTGAGGGGGTACATGGTTTGAGTTTTGTAAGAAAAGTAAAGGTAAGATCTGTTGAAACTGGTTGCAGTTTGAAAGAGGGGGGATTTTTGTT
This sequence comes from Protopterus annectens, assembly GCF_019279795.1. Taxonomy (NCBI): domain Eukaryota; kingdom Metazoa; phylum Chordata; order Ceratodontiformes; family Protopteridae; genus Protopterus; species Protopterus annectens. The sequence goes on from NC_056739.1 coordinate 508,688,522, forward strand.
GAGGGAATAAGGTTCTTGCGTGGACTGTGGAGATAAAGTTGAAGGAAGAGAGGTGACAGTGTCTGAGAAAATTTTGTTGAAAGCATCAGCAATTTGGTTAGGTGTGTTCTGAGTGAGGTTAGAAGGAGTGGGTGTTTTAGAGTTACCTGGATGTAGTAGTTTATTGATACTTGAGCAGAATTTCTGGGAGGTTTGGTGTTGGGTATGTTGGAAATTCCAATAATAATTTTTGTTATCAAGGAATATAAGTTTCTTTGTTGCATTCCTCAGTTGTTTAAAGGTTTGGTGGTCTGATGAGTTATTAGTACTATGCCATTTGGCCCAGGTTCTATTTCTATGTAACATTTTTTGTTTGGTTTCTCTTGTTAGCCAGGGAGCAGGCTTTGCTTTGGTTTTAATTAATCTAGTAGGGGCATGGAGGTTGAGGATTTGAAGGAATTTGTTGTTAAAGTATGAGACTGCTTCGTCGAGAGGTAAGTATTTTAGGGGAGACCAATTACAAGCTTTGAGTTCTAATTGGAAGTTAGTTTGGTTGAAATTGCTTTTGTTCCTGGTAGTTCTAACTTGAGTATTATTGGAGATAGGGCTGTTTTGTCTGGTGATAAAAGTGGTTAAATGGTCACTGATATTATCAGGTAGTGTGCCTGTAGTATAAATCATAGGGTTGCTATTAACTAAAATCCAGTGTAGGGTACTTTGTTTGGAGCTGGTTTTGTTTATTCGAGTGGGGACAGTAATGGTTTGGATAAAGCCATAGATGTTTATGTGAGAGGTGGGTTTTTGGGAGATGCAAGAATTCCAATCGATATTAAAGTCACCTAGAAGTATAGTTTCCTGAGGGAAGGAGTTTGAGAGCCAGTACAGTAAGTTTTCAAGGCTATTAATATTGTTACCTGGGGGTATATAACAGCAAATTATATAAATGGATTTATAAGTATTAATTTGTAGTTTGGTGATTAAGATTTCACTATTGTTTTGTAAGGGTGGTTTTGTATCTAGTAAGGTAACCAGTAGTTCAGTTTTGTAAAGTATAGCTACACCTCCGCCCTTTTTGGTGTGTCGGTCAAGTCTAATGATGTTATATCCTGAAGGTAGTATGTCATTATCCTTGGTATCTGCTTTTAGCCAGGTTTCAGTTAGACAAAGGATATCGAAGGAATATAGGTCAAGAAGGGCATGCATTTGTGTTGTTTTATTATTTAGGCTGCGAATATTTAGGTGGGCTATATGGAGAGAGTTCTGACTGGGGGTAGGAATTATAGAATTAGCTTGGTTTACTATGGGGATGGTAGGGTGGTGATTATATGGGCCTGGATTGGGATGAATGTCGCCATATAGGAATAGTAGCTGCTGGTGACTATGTAGGTATTTGGAAAGTTTGGAAGAAATTTAAAAGGGTTTCTTGTTAAAAAAATTGATATGAGTTGATCTATGGCAATGAGGCATGAGGTAGGAAGATGATGAAGTTATATTGATGTGTGGTTGTGAGATGTAGTGAGAGTGTAAAGTAGTTTGTTTTAGTGCTAGTTGAGATTCAGATAAGTTTGTGTTTTCATAGAAGGTAAGGGAGTAAGCAATGAGAAGAGTGTTTAGGAGTAGGAAGGAGGAGAGTAGGATATTATTTTTAGAAATGTGTGGGTTATACATAGTGAGTGAAGGTGAATACAAAGAGACAGTGAGTAGATAGGTATAATGGTGGGTAGTTAATGGTGAGTATTTGATTAAAAGAGGGAGTTATTTAGAGGAGGAACATATAGGAATGTTAAAGAGTGGGCGGAGTTGCAAAAATGCCTTAATTATAAGGGTATAGTTATAGGTGAACGGAGTAGGGGGTAGGGCTATTGAGCTATAAGTGTAGGACCCCTGGGGGTGTGTGGGAATTGGGGGTAGGGTAGGGGAGCGGAGTGAGCCCGCAGGGTGAACAGAGCGGGTAGAACAAAGGAGAAGGAGAGCCAGAAGAAAAAAGACAATCAGTTAGTTTGTTTGTGATCACTCCCGGGGTCAGGTAAGCTATCCTAGAGAAGGAATTAGTAGGATGTATATAGGTAGAGCAGAGAGACTTATAGGGAATTAAGAGGGTGCAGACAGAGTTAAAGTATTGGAGAGATAAAGAATTACTAGAAATATGGGGGTCAAAGTGGGGAGGGCAGGAGGGGCTAATTGGGTAATGTAGGCTAAACTAGTTGTATGATGAGAGAACGGAGTAGGAAAAAATGTTCCTTAATTTTAGTGGATTTGGGAGAGCAGGGTTAAGGAGAAACCCTCAGGAGGGAACAATAACACTATGAGGGAATAATTACAAGAAACTAGCTAGAATGTTTCTCTATGTGAGGGAATTCCGAATAGGAAATGAAGAAAGTCCTTAACTGCCATCTAGTGGCCTAGGTTAGGAATTACTACCCTAGTTTGTAAGGGTACTAGAAAAATGGGCACAGGTAAAAAGGTGGGCAGGAGAAAAATAAGATAGTTAGGACTATGGCACACTGCTGGCAGACTCGAGGCAGAGCCCTATCCTAGGACAATATACCACCAACAAGTGGCTCAATAAAACTCATTAAGTAGACAGGAGCAATAGGAAGTACATACATGCAGCAGTCCTTAGGGAAGGTGCTGTATAGGGTTCCGTGAAGGAACTGGTATTCCACTTCAGCTTGAGGAGACATATATGTGTATGGATGTGTACGGATTCACTTTAGAAGCTCGAAATAGTGAAATATCGAATTTCAGTATTTTGCACCCATAAAGTCAAATCCTGTAAAGAACGAAAACTCAGAAGTGCTAAATTCAAAATCTCGCATACCAGAGATTTTGAATTACCACTTCTACTGTACACAAACACACACCTTCTTCCCCACACACAAACACAAGCCATTTCCTACATTAAAGCAGGGGGGGACAAACCCCCCACACCCCCCACTTATATATTCTAATTCCAAGGTAACACTACATACAAAAACACACAAATCACCATTACAAAAGCAAAATTCTCCTCGCACACACATCACAGTAACAAAACACAGTAACACACACCACAGCCCTTTCCCAAAACCATTAATGCATAAGCTCTTACCTGAATCCATAACTACAGTGAAACACCAAAAGCACTAATTCAAAATCTCCGGTATGCAAAATTTGGAATTTCTCACTTCTGAGTTTTCGTTTTTTACAGGATTCGACTTTATGGGAGCAAAATACTGAAATTCGATATTTCAGTATTTCGAGCTTCTAAAGTGAATCTCTCTCTCTCTCTCTATATATATATATATATATATATATATATATATATATATATATATATATATATATATATATATATATATATATATATATATATATACACACACACACACATATATATATATATATATATATATATATATATATATATATATATATATATATATATGTTGAAACATATATATGAAATCATGGATAAATAATATATGCATATATAAATATATAAAGGAAGGGAAATCTACACACACACAGACACACAGACACACACACACACACACACACACACACACACACACACACACACACACACACACACACACACACACACACATAAATATTTATATACATAAATCTATGTACATAACATGCAGTGCAGTTAGACCTCAGAACCATCCCTCTCAACCTCTTAGTGCAAGACACCTGTACAAAGGCTGCAAAAAATGGGGAATTGGCCAGATATATGGACATGTTTCAACTATTGCAGTTAAGAATGAAGACATTTGCTACAGCAACAGGGTGCATTTCAGCAGACAATTACTGAAGGATATGAGGACGTAAACTGAAATGTTATATCATTATTTACTGAAATAAATCCTTGAATCATCGCAGTGATTTACCAGACAAATACAAATAAATTGTGGAACAGAACAAAATTATGGGCCAAACATCTTTACATTCTGTGAAAATCCTGGTGGTGGAATGGTATGCTCAGAACCACTTAGTGCAATGAATCTGGACCAAGCCTGACAAAGTGGGGGGGGGGGGGATAAAGGCATGAAAACAGGGACATATCTGAAATACTGGAGTAGATAAGCTGACACAGTTGCTGCAGTAACACCCTCATGTCTGTCCTAACATATATTGATTGAAATAGCACAAGTCCAACACTCAATTACTTTTCACTAGTTAGTGACTGAAATCCTCCCATCATCCCACTGATGTGTCAGAAATGCACAACACTTATGAGGGCCAGGCAACAGCACATTCTACAAATATCTGGACATAACATCACATTAGAAAAACTATATGCAGCTGCTACGCATGTCGCCAAGCACTGTCTACACTACAGTCAAACTGACCCAACACTAACCTAAATTTGCTGGGGGGAATTACACATGTATTGGTAAATATATCAGGCATTACAGGCATGTAAAAGAACTGAAAAACAGACACCAGGCATACCCACAACCAATTCCACCACAGTCACAGTGACATACCGGTAAGCCAAAAGAACAGTACAGTATAAGGACTGTGTGAGCAAAACATCTCAACATGTTTGCCACTCATATACTCCACCTACATGTACTGGCCCAATTCACAGTGTAGTATGATGCCTGTCCATGGTATGGGACATGTCTCAGTCTGCCCCTACAAATATATACAGCTGATAGATTACCAGAAACAGGAGCAGCATGCACTGGCAGATAGAAAAAGAGCCACAGCACATAAATCCACCCCCCCTCCCTACACAGGCCAAATAACATTGACACACTACACTGCTACACAATCCTGACAGTCTGTCAACAATTGCCAGAAATACACAGACCTCTCAACTGTACAGAGTCCCACAGAATGTTCAAACTGTCCCCTCATAGATGTAAAAAACCTCTTCCACATAACATGTTTGGTGATCTGATACATCACTGGGATGATATCAGGAATGAAGGCACTAAATAATCATATACCATACCTACCAACCTCTTACTGCATGACATCTGGACAAATCCTGACATAATTTTGGGACAGAGGCCCAAAAACAGGGGCATATTTGAAGTATTGCTGTTATAAACTGAGAAAGTTGCTGGTGTAACAGGGTTAGTTGTAACATAGTTTTTCTGAGGGAAACATAAATGGATGTTAGCAGGTACTGACTGCAGTCTCCAGATTATGCTACTGATTTTCCAAAGACAAAAATGTCTGAGGAACACACCAAACATAGGAGTCCAAACTCTGGCCATTCTGCGGATAGCCCTACAGTTGAGAGTTATGTCAAACACATAACACTGTTAGAGTTAAACTCACACAGAAACTCCATGTCTACACAAACCCTGTTAGACTAGCATTAATCCAAATGTATAACAGCAATACTTACACTCTCTCCCAATGTCTGGAACATTCTCCCCCATTTTGTTGGCCTGTCTTCACAGTTTTGGTTGTAAGAGGTATTTCCAAATACCTTCTGTGATGCTGTTGTTCACACATCACCATGAAGTCCTCCTCACTGGCAAGGAAAAGTGTCAATGTCCACATGAAATACTCAGTTATAGGAGTGTGTTGCCTGCCATTGCTTTGGCTATATAAATATCAACACAGCTGTTCTGCATGCAATTCGCAAGTGGGGGACACCAATTGGTGCACAGTCCATCAGCTGCTCATGAGCATTACATACAAAAGGCAAGCTGGTGCCTATGCAAAACAGATGTACACCCTATATCCATAAGAAATAGAGAGAGAAACATTGAGGAAAAAAAAACAGCAGAATATAACCACCTACAATTGTGAAAAAAGGTATGTCAAACAAGTAAGCATGACATGGACTGCAGTAGGGGAATGTAAGAATGGGAAATAGAAAGTTTAACATATGTCTCAACAAGACTTCCTGTACTGATACATTGCTGATCAGAACAGATGGCCATAGCATCTGGATCTGTCTGCAGTGACATAGATCATAGGTCAGGCCCCTGAGTCACCCCAGGAAAGGATGGCTCACATATGACTACTACCGGAGTGTGTGTTGAACAATACTGACTGTGACAATGCTAGGCCAGCTACAGGGCTGTCATACATATCCATATCTTACTTGTGAATACAACTATGATATACTATTTTGCCTCAGAAATGTGAGAGACCTATACATGATATTTGCATAGTAAAATACTGTTGCAGATGTATGTGTTGAACTGCATGTGATATACTGAAATCATACCATATAACTGTCCAGTGTTATGCACACTGACCATATGTGTGCCTCATATTTGTAGTCATTTACTCACAGAGATGTGTTATGCCTGTCAAATCCTTGACAAATCTGTGAAGACTGACATTACAACATCTCATTGTTTTTCCTCTAGCTGTTCCTGTTAGGGGTCACCATAGTGTACCATCTGTTGCCATTTCTGCCTGTCCTCTGCATCTTGCTCTGTCACATCAACCACTTGCATGTCCTCTCTCACCACTTCCATAACCTTATCTGAGGCCTTCCTTTTTTCCTCTTACCTGGCAGCTCCACCCTTGCCATCCTTTTCCCAATATACTCAGCATCCCTCCTCAGCACATGTCCAAACCGAAGTAACCCTGTCTCTCTGTCTTTCTCTCAAAATGTCCCACATGGGTAGACCCACTCAAATACACAGTGCTAATCCTGTGCACCCTCATCATACCCAGTGCAAATCCTAACATCTGTAACTCTGCCATATCCAGCTCAGACTCCTGCCTTTTTGAAAAGGCCACTGTCTCCAACCGATATGACATAGCTGGTCTCACTACCCTCCAGTAGACCTTCCTTTTCACTTTTACTGGTACTTGTCTGTCACAAATCACTCCTGACACTCTTCTCCACCCTCTCCATCTTGCATACACTTTCTTCTTCACCTGTCCGCCACAGTCGTCATTACTCTGAAATGTTGATCCCAACCATTTCAACACATCCACGTTTGCCAGCTATACTCCCTGCATTCTCAACATTCCACTATCCTCCCTCTCATTCACACACAGATATTCTGTCATAGTCCTGCTGACCTTCATTCCTCTCCTCTCTACAGCATATCCCCAACCCTCCAGGTTCTCCTAAATCTGTTCCCTACTCTCAATACAGTTCACAATGTCATCTGCAAACATCATAGTTAACAGGGACTCCTGTATGATCTTGTCTGTCAACCTGCCATCACCATTGCAAATAAGAAAGGGCTCACAGCTGATTCCTGATGTCATCCCACCTCTACCTTAAATGCATACATCACTTGCACCACATACCTCATCACTGTCACACCACCCTTGTACATAGTTGCAAAAGATGTTCAGCAGCACCTTAAATCATGGAAAAGCAGGACAACACTTTACCATTGCTAGAGTTAGATTTTGCTTTTCACATAATTATTTTAAAAGAATGCACTGAAGCCAATGTAATGTGTTGTTCTGGTATGACACATTGCAGCAATTGCAGGAGAATGTTAAAAAAGATGGTGGCAAATCACAATAACCAAGGAGTCCATAAGTTATCTGTAGTTCTTAGTTGGAGACAACCTGTACCAGATCAGATATCTTCCCATATGAGAGACTGTTAAATCTAACATACAAATCAATGCTTTGATCACAATTAATCAAGAATGCAGCTTGCATGAAATTGCCACTGCAGTAATCAAATACATATTTTTTCATGGAGGTAATATCCCAAAGAATAAGTGAGGGACATAAACTGTAGCTTAATGCACCTTTACTTATGTTTACTAAGTCCTTGGTTACACAAAAGTGGAGAAAGGAGAAAGTCTTTGGTACAGAGCAAAGCAGTCTTACACAACCAAAGATAATATAAGTAGCTATGTTATAATAAAAAGACTGACAAGTGACTTTAACAGTGAAAAGATATAATCAGTCAGTTACAGCCTGATCCAACTCCCTTTTGTCAATGGTAGGGAATCCACTCAAGGTTTTTCATTCATTTTGACTTCTGCCCTCTAAGGTGTTCTCCATGTCTATGTCCAAAGTAGCAGATTACAAAAGACTGCAGGAATCCAGCATATTCCCATATATAGATGACTCATGCCTTACTGTCCCTCCAAAGCTGATCTAATGAAAATAAGACAGTCACTTCTTATTCTTTTCATCTTGCAGTGAATAATATTAAACATATCAAAGTCTCACATTTTTCACTCAGTTGTTGTCTTTAATGGAATGCTACTTATTCACTTCCCTTTGTCAGGCCTTCCTGCTTCAGGTCTATATACTTTTTCTGAAGGAGCTAGTTAGGTCCATTCATTCAGTTCAGTCTTTATCAGCAGCCTTAGACCTTATGGCAGTTTTAGGTATGTTTTCCTCATGTTAAATTTCATATGAGGGTACCTCAATGGTCTCAAGATTTTATCATTTTTTTCCTTTCCAATTCAGATCCCCACAACTTGATTCTGTACATCTTCAGTCTGGAAGCACATTCCTGTTATAGTGTCCTTGGGCCTCCATCACCATGGATGCATCTCAGTCATGATGGGAGGGGGGGGGGCACTACAATGTGCAGACAGTTCATGATGTGTAGTACTGTTAGGAAGCTCATCTTCACATAAGTGTCCTGAAAAGGAAAGCTACTCTGTTGATATTGTTGGATTTTCAAGATTCCTTACTTTAGGGAGTCATGTGTATTCTGGAATACAATGTGGTTGTTGTGTGTTATATGAAAAACACTGGAAAACATATTGTATCCTGTGTGCCAGAGATTATAAGAGTTTGGTAGTGGGATATTAACTCAGACTTCTTTTTGCTAATCAGAGACAGCCCAGAAGAGCCCAGTTCATTTGGTAGGTAGACTTGCCCACAGTCTCCTGAGGCCTCATAAATAGGTTCTGAGACCTCCAGTGACAGTAAGGATTTTCTGCCTCTGGGACAAACCAGACTACAATCTCTACATTTCTCTAACAAACAACAACTCTGCCAGTTTTCTTCCCCTTATTCCTACTTTGGGCATGGGACAGGTCGAGGATGCCTTAAGTCGTGAATTTCTAACTGAACTCCTTTACATCTTCCATCTTTTCTTCTGATGATAAGATTTATCCAGAAAGCCATACTTCTTAATGTCAGTCTTTCTGACCCAGACAGTCCCATATAAGTCCTTTTCTACTGAAGAAGCTGTTTTTTTCAGTGACATTTCAAGATACTGTTGTCTTTCCCTTTTAGAAAATACAGTCCATGTCTTCACTTACTAAAGTCAACAGAAGAAATTCTCTAATTTCATCAGTATAGTAGCTACCAAGCTTGCATTTTTTATGAAGGCAGTTGCTGTCATTTCATTTTTCAGGGACCTTCTTCTCAAAGGACTTACTGAGACAAATGCACACATATTTTTCTATCTGGGTATCTATCAAAGGTAGAGACTTCTTTTTCAACCCCAATTCCTATAGTCCTGTCATAATCGTCCCCAAGATCTTTATCTTTGATGTCAATTGTTTTTTTAAGGTTCACCTCACTGCTATTTCCAGTATTAATAATGAGTTAGACTTATTTTTTACTTCTCATAGGGTCTGTAAAACCTTCTTGTGGAACTTTGCTTAGGCCTCCTGTGCAACATGATACATTTATTTCATGTTGAAAAAGGTCAGTCTTTCATCTTTTAAGCCACCTGTTTCTACAGATCTAAAGTAACTGTCCTGAAGGATTATGTTTCTAGTGGCCATTCTTTCTGCTTAGAAAATTTTGGAGTTGTGGGTCCTTTCTGGCAAGCCTCAATACTTAATTTTTCACAAAAAAAATGTAGCACTCAGAAAAAGTACATTTTTATAGCATGAATCAATTTATTGACCTATCCACCCTCTTTACTAAGCAAAGTGAATATCTTCTACATTACACTGATGTCTGTAAAAAGCTCAAAGTATATGTAAATGGAACTAAAACAGTCTGCATGGTTAGTTTTTGTATGCTTTTCAAAGTCTTAAGACTTGTAGGGGGAGATGGATCTGCCACCCCAGTTAACTACACGTTCAATAAAACAACCTTAAAGGTTGCTTCACTAGTGTGGAATCTCAGAACTCATAGAGACAGCAACCTAGCCTTGTCTATGTTAATAAGAAAAACCTTCTCTGCTGCTCAGCTTATAAGCAAGAGCATGCCATCTAGGTCTCGAGAGGTCATCATACCACTGTACTCGGCTCAAATCAGGCCCATCAGAGTATAATGCTCCCTTCAGTAAGTAACTGACCAGACACATGCTGCAATTAGAATGTCAATAAAGGTTGCTTACAAAAGGAATACAGGGGGTAAACACAATGTCCTATGCTTATCACCTCAATGTTCTGTCTCTTTACCTGGCATCATACAGACTTCTGAGAGGTGATCTTTATCTGGTATACAAGGCATCCATGAACCCTGTTTTGATGAATCTTTTGCACATCCATGAGACAAACAACATCAGAACTACTAGATTAAAAAAAACTTAAATTGTGCTTACAACATAAACAGGACATATTGGAGAAATACACATTTCTCACAAAATTTCCATTCTCTGGAACAGGTTCTTCGTCCCTATTTAAGCCCAACTTGGGCCAATGGATGGCTAATTGGAAATTCTCCCGTGGTCTGGCACCTATGTCTCTGAATGACAGAGGTAGTCAGTAAATCACCCACTAAAAATCAAATATACATTAAATTTGTGGATCACATTTGAATTGCACTACTAGGCTGTTAAGGGTCCTATTTGTCTTTAGCCTAGTAAATACCTACAAACCTATGATAAAAAGTATTTAAGCTCAGCCTTTTCAGATTATTCGTTAATGCTGCATTTTCCAGTATTAAACTTGGAAACCCTTAATCTTCAGCTGCAATAGCTCATTCTGCTAGGGCTATAGCTGTTTATGCTGCCTTTTGTGTAATGACACTACTGATGTTTGCGCAGCTGCGGTCTGGACTTATCTCTACATTTTTTTTAAGTTGGACTTTAATTAATAATCTTTTGTCAGGACTGCTGTTATTTATGTAATGGCCCCATAATGATGGCTGAATGAGAGGGCTTACTAGGGACTTTGTCATTCTTGTTAAGGTAGGTGGGCCTTTTCCTATCATGCATGAAAGCTAGCTATTTACTTAGCATAATAATAGACATGTGAAAAGGAAGTGTATCTTCAGCAAAATAACTTTCATCACTTAGCTACGGTGTGCCTGGTCTGAAATATATTTCCCAATTCTCCTCCTTTTTTCTTTCAATTAGGCACTGCAAGAGAAGGAACTGAAGAGAGTGGCATATGTGGTACATTATTGGAAAGAGGAAGGTCTCCTACGTATGCGAAAGTTTTACCTAGCCAGTAGTCCTAACATCTGCCTCATAAGTCCATGTGGTTACTAGATAATCATTTTTTTACGCATCTGTTGTTGGCATGTACATAACTGTTGTATTATTTCATCTCTCTCTCTATCTCTCTCTCTCTCACTCTCTCTCCACCCAAGTGGTAATGCCTTACAGTAATATATTACAATTTACTGTCATGCATACAATTACTTTACAAATGAGCACAGTATAATAGACTTGTAACAGTTTGCTACCTAGCTGACTCAGCAGGACCAATGCCTCCACTGTTCTTATTGCATTCACTATCTACATATCCCATTTGTATAACCAATTTGCTAGCTTCTGACCCTCATTCTACCTTCACCGTAATTTATATGCTCTACTGAGGCCCTGGTTATGCAGTGATTGATACTGATTTATTTTCTATTAAAATTGCCTCTCAGACTAATGTTCATATATGTTACTTTTATAATACAGATTAAGTAACCCATCTTAAAACTATGGATACCTCAGCAGCCTTATAATTTGCATTTTAAAGTATGCATTAAAATGGTTACATTTTTAACCTCATCATTTGCGTTCTAAGATATGCAATGCTTTGTTCAAGTAAGATATTCAGAACAAACATTAGCATTAAGGAATAGGCATAATATAGTTTAATTGCTGATTTAATGAGTTTGTGGAAATTAGAATTCAATTTGTTGCCAGACAGCATTAGAGCTGTTTAAACACAATCCCCGGGATTCATGAAGCTTGGTGCAAGGCTGGCGTAAGGCTTGTGCCGGCCATGCGGCGTATATATGGCGTAGTCATGCCATATGCATATTAATGAAGGTGCGCAGCTGCCACAGCCACGTGCATAGGAAGCATGCGCGAGTGCATGGGGCATATCGAAGTTGCGCAGGGAGGCGTGTCAATGTCGGCTGTCAATGGGCAACCTAAACTGCTGAATATTATATTCCGCCTGCAATAGTAATTGCACCTATCAGTGTCCGTGGATACTGAAATGTATGCAAAGCATGCAAGATAGTCCCTGCGAACAGAAAATGAAGAAGCAAACACAAATGCATGGTAGGGAATAACAGGTCCCTACCCTTGAACAAATGACATGAAAACCGTGTGCCCGTAGTCCAACGTAGTGTTGATAGCTATACCATGTGTAAGTGAAACTTATCATATGTTACCGCGCCACCAGGAGGTACGTCCAGCCCAATGGAGAGGGTCACCAGCTGACCCATAATGTGAGGGAGGGTACATAGCTGTGCAGATGTGTCCATAACAAAATACATGAGGAGAAATGTAGATATATGTAGTGACCGTATGTCCGAATCATATCACACAAGGGATGTAATAGTCACATACAAAAGGTATGTCCGTATTCCACATACCAAATGTGATAGGAAATAGAATACGCATGTAAACGAAACAGAAGGAGCATATAAACAGCTACAACAATAAGGACACATGTAGGCTGAAAGGAACAGTATGATCCGTTCCATCGGCTAAGATTACCACCTGTCCCATTTTGTGAGTGACAATCCCTCTGTGGGCAGATGTGTCCTGACACAAACTTGTAAACGTGGCAAATGTCCAGAGATTATAGGACATAATTATTCCTCAGATGTCATGTAATAGTTGCATGAAACAGTTTTTCTCCGTACGTATATTACATAAATGTCAGAAGAAAAAGAATAAGCCACAGAAATGCTACAAGACTAAGCTTAGATATAGGCAAGAATTGTAAATTCTATCTGCCGAACTGACCGTGGGTATGTGTCGGCCTGTAAAATGTGCTGTGTTCACCACAAATGTCACACTGTGGCCAATTGAAAAGGTGGAAACACAACCATCGACTGTGGGGAGGCATTGTCCACAACAGTCGGATATGTGTAAGGAAAAGGTGCCATCCTACCAATGAGTACAAAAGGTTTGTAAAATCCAGACATCAGCGGTATAAGCCAAACTTGTATGTGACACAGTCGAATGGGTAGTACCTGGGTATACCAACCAAGTAATGAAAGTGAAGTATGGGCATGTACCTATGTGCGTGAGGTATAGCACATGGAAAGCAAACATGGCAGGGTAGTCCACACAACCATAAAGGTACCTGACACATGTAGGGTAGTCAATGTGTTACTCTGGCCGTGTCATGGGCCAGCAACCAAAGTAGTGATCTATGGGATGTGAGGAATTTGCATGTGAGGGGTGGATGGGTAATGGCAAAATCCGCAAAGGCGATACTGTGTCGTATGCAGAAAAGGTGAACCGGAGGTGTAGGAGGGGGCAGCGGGTGAAGTGGAAAGAAACTCAAACACATGGAGAAACAGCTGCAAGACAAGCAGACAGGCCATAGTGTAGAACACAATCCCACAAACATATGAATATGGAAATGTGCGATACAAATGTATAGATATGTCACTGTCACATACCCACAGATTGGTCCTGATGGAACTGGCCATAACAAATGCAACACACCTGGATGCATAATGGCCTACCCAGCATACCCTCCACATCACACAACCCGCCCCCGTACCAAACGTCCACCAAATCCAGCCATACATGGCCTACTGGTTCGTTGCAGACACAGCTACGCATAGTGACCCCTACGCATATGTAGTAGGTATTGTCACCCTAGGCAGTTTCAGGATTGCAAACCATGTATCCCCTGCATGTAAAACCCCCTGCACATTTTCATAAAGCCAAAAGAATCTTCGATATCGGTCTTGTTTTGGTCTTGTCCAATTTTTGGGATATCCCTCATGGGATAACTAACTTGTGTAAATAGTAGAATGGGTATGATGACATGATGTCCAATCCTGTAGATATCTGGACACAAGTCAGAACGTGAAGTAGAGGTTCATGACACTGTCCAGACCTAAGTGGTCATGCATAACCTACTATCCAGGATAAAACACCTTCCCGTGATGCACGTGTCCCGACACGAATAAGCGGGAGAATATATTGCGCACATTCTCATAGTGGCAAACGGCATAAGGGTGAGGAAGACACTGACGTAAACAGGATAACCCTGACCAAGTGTGAGAGATACTTACTGTGTGCAGGCATGACCGACCATACCTGTCAACCTGTGTGAGCTAGATATCTGGACAGAGCCATGAATACAAGTGAGACAAAGGTCCAAAAGCAGGGACAATTGGTAAAGATAGCTCTTAGAAACATAGAAATATGATAGAATAACAGATTGCACAATGGCATTAATGTCCACAGTATGAAGTCTGAAACCCAACTGTCTGCCAGCACATTCCGACTTCAGTCTTTAATGCTGAGCTACTGCTGTGCCAGAACACAACAGCGTATTACAGAGGTCCGTACCATACCACTCAACTGTCCAGATATTCGCAGAATGACCAGAGTTTTGCCTCATATTGTCGTTGTGTGCCTCAGATGATCTGCACCTGTCTGGTAAATAGCTGAGGATTGACGTCACTAAATAATGAGAATTATATTGAGTTTAAGACTCCACATCCTGCAGAAAAGTCATGCTAATGCAAAACCTAGTATTCTATCAACGTTCTAAGCTTGTAAGAGCAATAGTTAAAATGTGTCCCTATTAGTCCCCCCATTATGTAGGTTTTGTGCAGATTTGTTGCTCTAACAGGTTGAGAGGTATGGTCCATACATATTTACAGTAACAACCCTTCACATCTGTGTAATGTACAACTGCATACATGTAGTCACTTTATGTCCAAGATAATAATCCCCGTATGACTGAATACAGGTAACAGTCAAATGTGAATGGGAACATCCCTCACCGTGGAGTATGGACAGTAACAACCCCACCCATAATATGTATTGCCAACAGAATAAGCTGCTGACAGGTGCCCAAACAGCTGTGTCCATAAACACAGGTAAAAATTCATAATAGGGAGAAATTCCCTGCCCATATGCTTTGTCTGACATTTGAACTCAGCCAGGGAAGTTCCGTTCACCAGGCGGACAAGCCTAAACCCAGATCACTTCATGAACACCCTAACAATCAAAGACCTGTATGTGCCAGGACTATATGCCTTGGTGGTCTGCATATCCTTGGAGTGATTAACAATACAGCTGGGGTCCACAGCAGTAGGCAATAGGGAATGTGTAATATGTAGTACCACATTTTTCCCAGCAGGAGAATGGATGCCTGTGTTGTAAGTGAAGCGGTGAGGCATATGTTGATGTAGCTAATTACTATGGGTATGCATATCAATGAGGCAGAACACCAATAGAATAGTGGTTCTGGCATCCGGCCAACGTGAATGCAGCCCCGGTTGACCTACTACCACTGCACATATAACTTTAGAGTGTAATGAATGTGTTTGTGCTGTACACACATTTAAATATGTAAAGGTGAAAGTGTGTTTCGCATCAGTCCGTAAACCGCAATACAGATATATAACTGTTACGGTCAGAAGTATGAAAGGCCACGTAAGCACAAATATCTATTAAACATATGTAACCCGCAATAAGGATATGCAAGTGCGTCTGCGTGTGTGTAATCCACTCACAGCATAGCAAATGAATGCTGTTTTCTCCACGTTATATATACATGGCGCATACCTGTTAACCCTGTAAAGTATGAAACCGGACAAAGCCATGAAAACAACTGGTACAAATAGGGACAATCTCCAGATATTGCCCTAACAAACATAGAAAGTGAATAGAATAACAGGTGTGTCACTAGCATGGATTCTCTGAAGGGTATGAAGTCGTAACCTGAAATGCTTGTCATTATTTTCCAACGTCAGTCTTTAATGATATGCCACTAAATTGCCAAATAGACACAAGGTTATGAAAAACAGACCAAAGATAAGAGGCAAACAGCTGTACATTCATCGAAAATCTGTACAGTTGAAAGGTATGATATGGATATATATATATCTGTGTATACACATAATCCACAGATGTAAACCAAAGTAAATAATGAAATGAGGAATGTACAGACATATGTATATATGTACACGTATATATGTATACACAACAAACATATGTCCCTGTAGATATAACACATGTACATAAATAGGTCACAGTATAGCTATTATGGACAGACAGAAGACATGCACGAAAGGTGAATAAACCGCTGCTCTCCAAACCATTGCCCGGAAAGTACCAGTGTGACAGGCCTGCAAGTTCTACACTTTAAACATGAAAATAGGTGTCCTTTGCAGGACCCCAAAAATTGATCCCATACGAAGTGCGAACCATCATTGATGCAAATGAAGTCACAGCTGCAACTACGATATAGCTGTACATGCAACAGTAGCAGGTGCAAGGGTAATAACACATGGGTCGATAGAATGTATGACATAAGACCTGATATCTGGAGAGTGGGGAGTGCTTAGAAGTGACCTCACATTTTATTATTACTCACATTAAACATGTCTAATGGGTACTGTGGAGGGCTGTCAGGTATTGGAATCATGGGTATGCAGAAATGGGCCTAGGTGTTGGCTGGCACAGATTTATTAGGTCCGCCCCATGGAAGTGATCAATATACCTATGTGGTTATAGCACACGCCTATATTCTCCAAAAAGGTACAACCCATCTACTGGATATTGTGTAAACCATTGGGGGAAGATGTAGGGACCTATATCAGTGTCATGTAGGCAATTATCATGGATGGACATGCGTACAACCAAGATGGTAACCATACCTGCCAAACTGTCAGAATAAGACAGCTGGACTAAGGCATAGTACATGGAATACAAATAGGGACTATATTAAATATACCCCAGACAAAGTCAGAATGTTGATAGAATAATGGCGTAGTCAGGAATATGAATGTTATGAGGGTTAGTAATCATGAAATAGAAATGTCAGTTACTATTATCTAACCGCACAGTCTGTAATGCCTTACCAGAAAGGCACATTATTATGACAAATGTAACAACAGCATAGGTCAAACGTCGGGGCGTTTACCCATAATTTGTACAGGTGAGAGGTATGAAGGTAACCTGTCCAAAATAAATGTACAGAACTAGTGATACTAGATGGACAGGTGAGAAGAAAGATGTCAGGACAAATGACAAAACATGTACAAGTCAAAAGCATGTACTTCGACAAATGTGAATGACAACGTATGCCCTGTGAAAGTCAATGTGAAGGTTAATAGACTCAAAACAAATGTGTCCCTCAGGGTGTCATGCAGTGTCACCGATACAATGTCCAGTCCCCCATACTCGTACGTGAGCTCTGCCACTGACGGAAAGTGCAAATACTGGCATACACATAAGGTACATGATAGAATAATTAGTGTGGATAAGCACCTGTTGGCCTTTGTGAGGAATACAACCCTCTGGGTGGGTGTGTCCTGCAATATAAATGTAATGGCATCTGGCCTGTGATGCTGCCATACAGTGTGTGTATTGGTGTCAGAAAATTGATATCCTGTATCAGAAACATACCTCACAACTGTACAGATTTACGCAGAATATGCAGAGTTTTGCCTCATATGTTTGGTGTGTTCCTCTTAAAATCTGTACCTTTCTGGCAAATACCTGAGAACTGAAGTCATTAAATAATGACATACATTTGAGTTTAAGACTCCATTTCCTTCAGAAAAGTCATACTAATGCAAAACCTATTATTCTGTCAACTATCTATGTTTGTAAGAGCAATATTTAAAATCTGCCCCTATTTGTCCCCCCATCAGTTAAGGCTTTGTCCAGAATTTTGCTCTAGGAGGTTGAGAGGTATGATCAGAAACAGGTACATGTGTGAGGAAACAGCATTATTGACTGCAAGATAACTCAGAAGGTATGAAAAGCGCTGCAGTAGGACGTTCAGTATTGGCCGCAGGTATGTGCTGACATGTCAAATGACACAGCAGTCTACATGAAGTACCTAAAGGGCTGTCACCTTTACAAATGATGATAGTGGGACATACCCACAGCCATGCACACACCACAAATAGACATAGCACACAGCAAAACTAGGCCATGATACATATATGAGTAGAGTAAGAGTACAGCAAGGAAAGATGTCTGCCAAGCTATACAGCAAACTCCTGTAGGGGCATGTAAGACCACCCGTAACACGAACGTTGCATGGACAATGTTGGGGTTTGCAACATACCCCATTTGTATGTGAAAGCTATGCAAATATGCGATACATGAAACAGTCAGTGGTCCGTGCAAGAGCAGAGTTATGTGCAGAAATGTACCCGGATGTTAGGCGACTAACGTTCTGCATGTTGTGAAACGGAGCAATGACAGCTACAAATACGGTATGAATACAGTCAAAGAAGCATGCCAATGTCCAAATCTAAGGCCAGTGGCCTTATTGTCCATTGGATATCAATAAAACTGTAGTTGTCCTCCCCTGATCCCCGGTGTGGAAGCGTAGCACAGCACCACGAGAACGCGCTGCACTTCAAAACAAGTCTAATATGTATAATATATATAGAAAATGAAGGTTTAGTTAGATGTTAGTACGCCATGCAGATGAATGGCAAGCTGGAGACAACATGGCTACTGCGTACCAGTTGTTATGTATGGAAGCGCTCTGTCAGAGATGTAACAAAGCATTTGTAGGCAATGTGATGCAAGTGAGGCTGAGAATAGTGAATCACAACATGTCATGCCATATGGGCCAAGCCTCTACAGTGTAGTGTGGGATACGGGGACTAGTAGAGTAGAAGATAGGTGACAACATGAGTGTGTATGTATAAAACACTGTAATCTTACCGGAGCAGTGTCACATGTTTGCTATCAGTACTCGGTGGAAGAGGCATGTTATGAGCTATCCTAGGAAAGTCAAGAGACTGAAGGTGTACGCCATGGATACCACCGATGTTACCTGCAAACCTGCCCACAGTGTGTCTGCACCCGTGCGTGCCAGTAAGCCTGAGTAAGCATGTGTGTGCACGTGTCAGCCCCTGTGCATGTGTTGAAGAAAGAGTAAGCTAGTGTACGAATGGTGAAGCCCGTGTAATGTTGTGTATGCCAGTGTACACAT
Organism: Protopterus annectens; assembly: GCF_019279795.1. Classification (NCBI taxonomy): domain Eukaryota; kingdom Metazoa; phylum Chordata; order Ceratodontiformes; family Protopteridae; genus Protopterus; species Protopterus annectens. The sequence continues at coordinate 508,707,700 of NC_056739.1, forward strand.
TTGTAAGCATGCATGCATGTGTACTACACACATCACACATGTACTGCACACTCAGAAACACATGCTGCCAATACTACACGCATCAGTGAAATGGCACATGGATGGAGAATACATCATCAGAATTAACAGTGCTGTAAACTATGCTACATTGATGGTCACAGCTGTGATGCATCATGCCTGCTGATATACACCTGGAAGTATCACACTTTGTGTTAACAGCATTCTAACATCAATACAGTGGAATAAAGCCACCATGTGCATCAGCACCAGGTTAGTCTGATCCTGCATCAATGTTACACATCACAGGTGGTGGCACAGGTGACATCATATGCACAGGGTGTAGTGTTACATTTCCAGAGCTGTCACTGAGCCATCCAATTTACATGTGTGTGTGTATGAGGGACAACAGTTATTGCATGACCCAATGGTGATGTAATGGGTTTGTGTATGTGACAGCCCTAGCTGTTTGTGGTACATGTGTGTGTCTGCATAAACACAAGTACAGCATGTGTCAGCCATATACAGGAGGTTGTGGGACATTCACAGACTGTACCTTCCAGCCTGTAGAGATCGCCATTACTGGCCATGGACACCCCTCCAGGCATCCAACACAAACCCAGTCCTGCACCTGTCACTGTATACACATACAGTCCTGGGATCTGTACCACAACCTGTGGATAAACGTGAGTCAGTAATGTTAACCTGAGTTGCATAGAATTGTCAGTTACTACATATGGATATGAGCCATACTCCCCCTGCAAAATAATAACCACTGCTGACTGTCGCCGAGATGTGCATGCAACCATGCAAAGGTGCTGTACTAACATTGTTTCCAATGCCCCTTGTAATACCCAGCAACACAATAACCGGTCACTACACAAGTATAACCCACGATCACTACAGCACAGACTATGTGCACTATCATAGAGCCATAGCAGATGTACATACATCCAAGGTGATCACGTACAGATAATGCAGCACATTCAAGAGTGATAATCTCAACATACATATCTATATATCTATCTATCTATCTATATATATATATATATATATATATATATATATATATATATATATATATATATATGTAGATAGATACAGACATACACACACACACACACACACACACACACACACACACACACACACACACACACACACACACACACAAAACACATGTGGCAGGAGAGTTGGGAGCAGAACACAAACGTAACCACTGTACCACACAACAGCATTATGCAGTTACAGAACACGCAACCGTGATTAGTAGATCACAGCATTCACACAGGCATACGTCTAGCCTGTAGACAGCAGCATCAAAGGCAAAGATGCCACATGGATGTTATGGTGAGTGAATACTGTAAAAGCAATGTACTGTTGTCATGCAGCTGGAAACACACACACACACTTGGCAGAGCTGGGAGTCGAACATACACCTAACTACCCTATCACACTACAGCATAACACATTTACAGAACGCGCTACCAAGATTACTAAACACAGCAGTCCCAGAGGCCTACTTCTAGGTGCGTGTCATCATCCACAAAGGAAAAGACGTTGGTAGGACATATCGGTGGTGTGAGGCATCTAAAAGCATGACTGAGTCCCCAGGTAGATGGTAGCATGTGCACACACACACACACACACACACACACACACACACACACACACACACACACACACACACACACACACACAAACACACTTGGCAGGGCTGGGAGTCGAACATACACCTAACTACCCTATCACACTACAGCATAATGCACTTACAGAACGCGCTACCAAAATAACTAAACACAGCAGTCCCAGAGGCTACTTCTAGGCACGTGTCATAATCCGCAAAGGCAAAGGCGTCAGTAGGCCATATATGTGGTGTGAGGCATCTAAAAGCATGACTGAGTACCCAGGCGGATGAGAGCATGCACACACACACACACACACACACACACACACACACACACACACACACACACACACACACACACACACACACACACACACAATTGGCAGGGCTGGGTGTCGAACATACACCTAACTACCCTATCACACTACAGCATGACGCATGTACAGAACGCGCTATAGAGATTACTAAACACAGCCGTCCCAGAGGAATACTTCTAGGCGCGTGTCATCATCCACAAAGGCAAAGACGTCAGTAGGAAATATCTGTGGTGTGAGGCGTCTAAAAGCATGACTGAGTCCCCAGGCAGACGGGAGCATGCGCACACACACACACACACTTGGCAGGGCTTGGAGTCGAACATTCACCTAACTACCCTATCACACTACAGCATGACACATTTACAGAATGTGCTACCGAGATTACTAAACACAGCAGTCCCAGAGGCATACTTCTAGGTGCGTGTCATCATCCGCAAAGGCAAAGACATCGGTAGGACATATCTGTGGTGTGAGGCGTCTAAAAGCATGACTGAGTCCTCAGGTGGACGGGAGCATGCGCACACACACACACACACACACACACACACACACACACACACACACACACACACACACTTGGCAGGGCTGGGAGTCGAACATACACCTAACTACCCTATCACACTATAGCATGACGCATTTACAGAACGTGCTACCGAGATTACTAAACACAGCTGTCCCAGAGGCATACTTCTAGGCATGTGTCATCATCCGCAAAGGCAAAGACGTCGGTAGGAAATATCTGTGGTGTGAGGCATCTAGAAGCATGACTGAGTCCCCAGGCAGATGGGAGCATGCGCACACACACAAACCCACTTGGCAGGGCTGGGAGTCGAACATACACCTAACTACCCTATCACACTACAGCATGACGCATTTACAGAACGCGCTACTGAGATTACTAAACACAGCAGTCCCAGAGGCATACTTCTAGGTGCGTGTCATCATCCGCAAAGGCAAAGACGTTGGTAGGAAATATCTGTGGTGTGAGGCGTCTAAAAGCATGACTGAGTCCCCATGCAGACGGGAGCATGTGTACACACACAAACACACTTGGCAGGGCTGGAAGTCAAACATACACCTAACTACCCTATCACACTACAGCATGACGCATTTACAGAATGCACTACCGAGATTACTAAACACAGCAGTCCCAGAGGCATACTTCTAGGCGCGTGTCATCATCCACAAAGGAAAAGACGTTGGTAGGACATATCGGTGGTGTGAGGCGTCTAAAAGCATGACTGAGTCCCCAGGCGGATGGTAGCATGTGCACACACACACACACACACACACACACACACACACACACACACACACACACACACACACACCACACACACTTGGTAGGGCTGGGAGTCAAACATACACCTAACTACCCTCACACTACAGCATAACACATTTACAGAACGCGCTACCAAGATTACTAAACACAGCAGTCCCAGAGGCCTACTTCTAGGCGCGTGTCATCATCCACAAAGGAAAAGACGTTGGTAGGACATATCATTGGTGTGAGGCGTCTAAAAGCATGACTGAGTCCCCAGGCGGATGGTAGCATGTGCACACACACACACACACACACACACACACACACACACAAACACACTTGGCAGGGCTGGGAGTCGAACATACACCTAACTACCCTATCACACTACAGCATAACTCACTTACAGAACGCGCTACCAAAATAACTAAACACAGCAGTCCCAGAGGCTACTTCTAGGCACGTGTCATAATCCGCAAAGGCAAAGGCGTCAGTAGGCCATATATGTGGTGTGAGGCATCTAAAAGCATGACTGAGTACCCAGGCGGATGAGAGCATGCACACACACACACACACACACACACACACACACACACACACACACACATACACACACAATTGGCAGGGCTGGGTGTCGAACATACACCTAACTACCCTATCACACTACAGCATGACGCATGTACAGAACGCGCTATCGAGATTACTAAACACAGCCGTCCCAGAGGAATACTTCTAAGCGCGTGTCATCATCCACAAAGGCAAAGACGTCAGTAGGAAATATCTGTGGTGTGAGGCGTCTAAAAGCATGACTGAGTCCCCAGGCGGACGGGAGCATGCGCACACACACACACACACTTGGCAGGGCTTGGAGTCGAACATTCACCTAACTACCCTATCACACTACAGCATGACACATTTACAGAACGTGCTACTGAGATTACTAAACACAGCAGTCCCAGAGGCATACTTCTAGGTGCGTGTCATCATCCGCAAAGGCAAAGACATCAGTAGGACATATCTGTGGTGTGAGGCGTCTAAAAGCATGACTGAGTCCCTAGGTGGACGGGAGCATGCGCACACACACACACACACACACACACACACACACACACACACACACACTTGGCAGGGCTGGGAGTCGAACATACACCTAACTACCCTATCACACTATAGCATGACGCATTTACAGAACGTGCTACCGAGATTACTAAACACAGCTGTCCCAGAGGCATACTTCTAGGCACGTGTCATCATCCGCAAAGGCAAAGACGTCGGTAGGAAATATCTGTGGTGTGAGGCATCTAGAAGCATGACTGAGTCCCCAGGCAGATGGGAGCATGCGCACACACACACACAAACACACTTGGCAGGGCTGGGAGTCGAACATACACCTAACTACCCTATCACACTACAGCATGACGCATTTACAGAACGCGCTACTGAGATTACTAAACACAGCAGTCCCAGAGGCATACTTCTAGGTGCGTGTCATCATCCGCAAAGGCAAAGACGTTGGTAGGAAATATCTGTGGTGTGAGGCGTCTAAAAGCATGACTGAGTCCCCAGGCAGACGGGAGCATGTGTACACACACAAACACACTTGGCAGGGCTGGAAGTCAAACATACACCTAACTACCCTATCACACTACAGCATGACGCATTTACAGAATGCGCTACCGAGATTACTAAACACAGCAGTCCCCGAGGCATACTTCTAGGTGCGTGTCATCATCCACAAAGGCAAAGACGTCTGTAGGACATATCTGTGGTGTGAGACATCTAAAAGCATGACTGAGTCCCCAGGCGGATGGGAGCATGTGCACACACACACACACACACACACACACACACACACACACACACACACACACACACAAAACCACACACTTGGTAGGGCTGGGAGTCAAACATACACCTAACTACCCTATCACACTACAGCATGACGCATTTACAGAACGCGCTACCGAGATTACTAAACACAGCAGACCCAGAGGCATACTTCTGGGCATGTATCATCATCCGCAAAGACCAGGACACCGACAGGGATTGCATAGAGAGTGATCAGTCTGAAAGCATACAGACATATTACTGCCTCATGGTAGACATAGACAAACACAGGGCAGTGGTGTGATCGGGGCAACTAAAGATTTACGGAGCACTACAACAACAATACATAGACACAGGACATGCCACAGACAGTACACCCTTCAAGATAGTCCACCAGTGTGTACTCGGTAGTTATCCATCGTGACGTTGACAATGGACATCTGTTGCCTGGATGACCACCATGGCTATACAGGATGTCATCGGCCATGCCCATGCACAGAGGGACATCACCGACACAAGGTGTTACTGGCCATGGCCACACACCTAGTAATACATGTCTGTTCGGACTGTCCTGTGTGTCTATCTACACAACCGCATACTGGGCATGCTCAAACACTTAGCAGTTGCAAAGGGCTGTCTTGCGTGCAGACAGAGTCTCAACACGAAAGGGCTCAGTTTGGACTGTACTATGTGTCCATCTACACAGCAGCGTACTGGGCATGCTCACACAGCAGTTGCAAAGGGCCATCTTGCATGCAGATGGAGTGTAAACACGGAAGGGCACAGTAAGGTATAACTGTCCCCACGCACAGGGCGGTCACACACATGCAGTGACCAGTACACACTCAGCTGCCATCGCAGCTGTCACAGGTGCAGATCACAGACGTACACACTGCAGTCTACACTGTAGTCCTCAAGACATCACCACGTAGTTGGTGCAGCAATACACAGCCATACATTACCACAACACCGTGTGATACATGACCAGTGGGCTGTACAGAGGTCTACACCAACTCTGCAGAGTACACATGTACCGACAGGGTTCCAACAGGTGTTATGCATTACAATGATACCACTTTACATGACCAGGTCAGCTCAAGACATACCAGGGGCCCCGGGTCTTACAAAGCTGTGACAGATGAGTGTTGCTGTACACCAATGAACACACATCTGGATATGTCATACATGTGATTGTAGTGGATGTGTGCATGGGCCGCACACACAACACATATGTACATAGCATAGCCTTTGCTGTACCCCATGCAGAACAGTGGCCTAAGCAATGATACGCACACAAATGGAAGGTGGGTCCATGTCTGTTGAATGCTCACAGTACAGGAGGTAGCAATGCGGACCGAAGACACAAACCCCTGTACTGGTCGCCCATGACACCCATGATATAATACCACAGTCCATGTGTTATGTATGTCAACACACATGTCCACCAATAGCAATGCATACAAACATGGCTACAGGAGACACATGTACAATCTGTACTGTGCATGCAGTAACCATGCATGTGCAGTGGCCGATGTCCGTAACCCAGCTGAGCCCAACTACAACATGCAGTCGCAATGCAGCCCCATCATTGACACCTGTATATGGTGACATACAGACAGTATGGTTGGTTGTACAGCACGTATGGAGGGATGTGTGTACATAAAGTGATGCTCCACCTGTGTAAATGTATGTGTGCTGGGGATGGCTCACAGTTGTGTCACATGCCATCCTACCATGCCATGTGCATACAGTATGCTATGTCCTGTTACTTGACGGTGATGACATAACGCATACACAGTGGTCAGGTGTTACCAACTGTATGTCACAGGACACCTGTAACACCTACATCCTTCCATGTGCATATAACAGCACAATTGCCAGACATAGCATTGGTACACATAATGCAGACAATACCGCTGCACGTCTATCAAACGTCTCATGATATGGCAGGTGTATGATTCCCAGCACTGCCATGTGTGTCCAATTGTGTGAACACATATGCCACATATCGCGGGGATTACGTCCCAGTTGTTACACATCCCTGTACACCATTGTACAGATCTGTACATACTGCAGTGTGGAAGGCATGACATCGGCAGGTGTGGTGCATTACACACATCGGCTATCCGTGTACACATTTCTGGTCACCACAGTGTGTGTGTGTGTATGTATGTATGGCTGTCTTTTAAGTTTTAAGTTTAGAGTATTAGAATTAATTACCAGAACAAGTAGATTAGGGAATGTGAGGAACCACACAGAAGAAATAGAAAACAAATGGATCATTAGACTACAGGCACACAAGTATGGGCTTAATGATAAAATAACGCTAAAGCCCTTTCTGGCAGCTAAGTCATTTAAACACTAAATAGTGGTACATAAAAGTTTTTAATCATACATGTTTATTCAGTTTATGAATTTTTAAATATTTTTATGCATTGTTATACTAATATTTTTATTTATGGTCACTGTGATTATAAAATGAAGCTATGAATGTTTTTTGCATTAGGCACACTGGCACTTTAAAGTTTCATGATCAATTAGTGAAATTAGTAATTAAGTATATGTATATAAGATGTGGCACAATGATGTTTGTTTGAAGTCTGAAGAAGCGTTAGATGAATGTGAAAGCGCTTACTGTCCTGTTTTTGGTGCCGTTTGTTTCATTAAACTTTTAAACCTTACAACAGTAGTGATTTCATCCAGTCCGTGGTGTATTCCTTGAATTTTTATCTTGTTTCCTGTTTGCTGGTTTACAAGGATACTTTACTCAACAGGATTATTATTATTTTCTTGCTTGTTGACTTTGTTTTTCCTGCTGAGCCATGGATTTGGAACCAACATCTGAGATTAATTCTCACAAACCCAGACCTGAAAAGGTATCTACTTTTAATACTTTATTAGAAATGGGATCGAATCCCTTGCTGAAACTTACCGCAAAGGATTTAGATGGTACTGATAAGACTAATGTGAACTTTAAACATAATATGGAAGTAAACTTAACAACTAGAAGACTTGAAAACAAACTTCAAAAACTGAGAAATATTCAGTGGCAAAAACTACATATGGAAGCCTGTTTGAGCTTCCGACTTGTTCCCAGAGGCTTGAGGGTTCTCAAGATGCCCACTTTTGGAACAACCTACCCTGAGCTGTTAATTAAGTGGCAGAAACTGAACCTTGATACCAGCTTCAGCTACATGAGAATATTGATCGAACAATATTGCCTTATAGAAGAATCGCTAATAGTTGACATTAATGGCATTGAGTTAGAACTCAAGAATATGTTGGGCGATCTCAAGCTCAACATGTTATATAATGATTTACAATCGATGCTGACAGCAATAGATATGAAATCTATACAAGATAAAAAAAGGAAGCTCGAAAGAGATTTTGTAGATTTTCAAAAAGGCCAGGTGTTTTCCTGGCCGAGGGACAGGAAAACTGGCCATCTCAACAATTCAGTAGTTCCTTCAGTTACATATAATGCAGCCACTGGGGGCACACAAGATCCGCAGAGAAAGGCGCGAACATCAGCATCATCACTTCAAGCTGCTGATGATGCTGTGCCTTCAGTGCCGAGTGATTCCAACATGGAAGTGGCAACAAAGGAACCAACAACTGGCAAAAAGCGACAAGTAACTATAGAAGCATTGATACATTCCAACAGCGATGGGAAGTCACAGCAACAGAAAGGCTTACAGCCATCAGCTCAATCTGCCATTGGCGATGTGCATAGGAAGACACCTATAAACAGAGGAGCAGTAGCTGTGTTGGAGAATGAGGTGTTTGTTGAAGCGGAAGATTTCCCTTATTTTCCGCTTCCATTCAACAAGTTCGAGAGAAGGACATGGTCACCCCAAAACAATGTGAAGAAAAGGAAGGGGACCGAAGAGGTATACGAGAGACAGAAGAGGGCACTGAAACCGATCAATCTGACCTAGTAGTGAATATTTCGAGGTATGAACTAAATGAATTTGAATTGAAAGTCCTTAATAAAGGACTGAATTTTATACCGTCTGTTTTTACAGACGTTTCAGACATTGTCATTGATATCAAAAAATTCACAAGGAATGTAGCCTTGAGAATGATGTACGGAAATGTAAATACTAATACTAATGAGGGACAAAATGTTTTTAGAAAACCCTCCATTTTTATGCCACAGTTGCATCCATTTTTAGAAGTATTTGAAAGTGCATGTGAAAGTGATTTAATGGAGTTGTATGCTAATAACAAAACCAAACCAGAATTTTTTAATATGACATCAGAAGAGAGAAAAGCTGTTTTTAATTTACAAAATAACAGCAATATTTTTATCAGACAAGCAGACAAAGGGGGAGCTGTGGTGATTATGGACAGTGATATGTATAAATCTAAAATCATTGCTATGTTAGCGGATAGAGACACCTATTGTCCTTTAAATAGCAACTCCCTTAATAATTTAATAAAGGAAGTACATGGTCATTTGTATGATTCATTGTTGAGCAATGTAATAAGCCTGGACCAATATAAGTATTTTTTTATAGAAGATCCCTTGGTCCCTTCTTTTAGGGGCCTTCCAAAAATACACAAACAGTTATTGGATCCTCCCCTAAGACCCATCGTTTCCAGTAAAGGATGGCTGACTGAGTCCTTGCCTATATTTTTATACAAACAGTTCAAGCCTGTTGTCAATAATACTACGTATATATTAAAAGATACTCAGCATTTTCTGGAGAGCTTAGCTTTATCTGACAGTTCAATGCCCATTGGAGTGAATGATATTTTGGTCACACTTGATGTAAAATCACTTTTCACGTCCATACCCAATAACATAGGGATAGAATATGTACGGCTGTTTTTGCTAGAAAAGGGGATTACTAATACCAAGATTATACAATGGATGTTGTTATTAGAAATGGTGTTAGAAAATAATGTTTTGCTTTATGGAGATAGCTATTTTCTACAAAAGAAAGGGGTAGCGATGGGCACCCCATGCGCCAACTCTTATGCCAACTTGGTGTTGGCATATTGGGAGAGTGCCTACGTTTTGAACAACAGTGCATTCATTGAACACATTAAGTGCTACTCCAGATTTGTAGATGATGTTTTTTTTGTTTGGGCGGGTCCTGTACAAGAATTATGTGACTTTGTGAAATATCTTAACAGCACCACAGATTTTCTTTTATTTGAGGAAACATATTCATCTATAGAGATAGAATTTCTTGATGTTAGATTAGTAAAAGGCTTTGATAAGATAGACACATAGAAAGCCATGCTGGAGGAATGGTCTCTTGCATCACAGCAGTATGCACCCGAGACATATTTATTCCAACATTGTGAGCAATCAGATGCTTAGAATATCTAAACTCACTACTAATGAAATTATTTTAAAGGAACGACATGATGAACTAGTAAATAACTTTGTCTCCAGAGGTTATGATAGAGGAAAGGTGCAAACTACCAGATTACTCTGTGATAAACAGAGACTTAGCAAAGGTAAACCATTCTTTCACAGAGATAAGTATGAGAAGGGTCCATCAGAAAACAGCATGAAGGAGATGAAGAATAGGTTAATAATTCCCTTTACTAATAGGAACAGTCAAGTTAAAAGAATAATAGAGAATAATTGGAAGCTATTGGTGATGGATGAGAAAATTAGAAATATAGTGGAGGATAAACCTAATATAGCATACAGGAACATGAAGTCTCTTAAGAGGCTCCTATGTTATGAAAAAACTGAGGAAAGATCATTAGTATCACAGAGGAAAGGGACATTTCCATGTCGTACCTGTAAACAATGTCAATACATTGCGAGTGGCAATGTTTTTACACATCCAGTCACAGGTTACAAATATATTTTTATACAATATGCAGATTGTAGAACTAAGGATTTAATATAGTTAGCTACATGCTCATTCTGTGATAAATATTATGTAGGAAAGACGAATAGGACATTGCGTGAGCGTGTTAGAGAGCATATATACGCAGTAAACAGAGAAAACACCACCAATGCGTTAGCACGCCACTTTATTGAGCATGGTACTATACACAGTTTTAAGTTTAGAGTATTAGAATTAATTACCAGAACAAGTAGATTAGGGAATGTGAGGAACCACACAGAAGAAATAGAAAACAAATGGATCATTAGACTACAGGCACACAAGTATGGGCTTAATGATAAAATAACGCTAAAGCCCTTTCTGGCAGCTAAGTCATTTAAACACTAAATAGTGGTACATAAAAGTTTTTAATCATACATGTTTATTCAGTTTATGAATTTTTAAATATTTTTATGCATTGTTATACTAATATTTTTATTTATGGTCACTGTGATTATAAAATGAAGCTATGAATGTTTTTTGCATTAGGCACACTGGCACTTTAAAGTTTCATGATCAATTAGTGAAATTAGTAATTAAGTATATGTATATAAGATGTGGCACAATGATGTTTGTTTGAAGTCTGAAGAAGCGTTAGATGAACGTGAAAGTGCTTACTGTCCTGTTTTTGGTGCCGTTTGTTTCATTAAACTTTTAAACCTTACAACTATATCACAATGCATGCTGCACCTGGACTACATGGTATGACTGGTGCATGTCGACAGTACACAACCGATGTCACATACACATCTCTCAGTATTCGCACACAAACACTGCAACATACACATCACTCACTACGCATACACAAGTAATGTTAGATACCCATTCACTATTCTGTTCACTCTGTGCATCAGACCATGTGAGCATATCCCTGCACTGATGGTGTGGATGACAGGGATGTGGCACAGGCTTCATCATATGCACAGGGTGATATGTTTGCCAGGGGCATTGGCTGCACCAATGGATGACATCATGTGTGTGTGTGTAAGGGCTGGTGATTTGATTGGACATGTCTGTTCAGAATGCATGTGGGTGTTGTAGAGCCCTACAGTTGAGTTTGCTGTGTGCGTGTATGTGTGCACACAGTTCTGCCTTTTGTGAGGCCTACATCGGGTATTATTGACAGCTCTAGATTGTACAGACCAGGTTGTACAGGTCACAGTGTCCGGCCACGGCCATGTGACCTGTGCCTGCCAGGGGTTGCACGGGCACTACCAGGCGGAGGTACAGATTAGCTACTGTCCGACGACACATGTCCACTGGAACCGTGTCCCCACTGGGAACATCCAGGGCCACTTCCACGTGGCCTGCTGTGTCCTGGTGTGGACAGTGCAGCACCAGCTGCACTGCTACTGCTACCAGCACTACGGGAGCGGGCATGTGAGGTGGCACGCTCACGTTGACCTGCACTAGGTGGTGTAGCTGGCCTACGTCCACGTGGCCTATGCCTCACTCCTACCAGATGTTCCAGCACAGACAGCTCACGCTCGGGGATTGCCATGCCACGGTCAAGGATTCCAACCATGTCACCCAATTGCCTATCCAGAACATCAGCAATCTGCTGTTGAGCATTTGCCAATGCCTGGATGTTGTCATTTAGGGTATGGATAGCAGCCCTCTGCAGCCTCTGCCCTTCTCTGTTCTGCCATTCAGCATGTGCCTGTGCCACCATTACAGTCTGGAACATGCGTCTAGTGATACCAGCTGCTGCACTCTGTCCTGCAGGTGCATGTCTGCCAGAGGTCCTCCTACGAGCAGCACCGGCCACATGCCTGTGTGGCACATCTGCAGTCATTACACTGACACCACGGTGTGTAGACACACCTTCTGTAGCCACTACACGTTCCTGTTCCACGCTAACTGTGTGCGGGAAAGAGCGGGACATAGCTGGGATGGCAACCATTGGCATAGATTCAGCCCCTGACAACCCTGCCTGTACCTCATGTATATGTTCGTCACAGGTAGTATCTGTGGGGACACTAACATCAGATGGACCGCAGGAGGGTAATGCACCTACATCACCTGTGAATGCAAAGAAAGACTCTAAATTACAATAGACACACACACAGACACACACACACACACACACACACACACACACACACACACACACACACACACACACACACACACACACACACAGACACACACACACAGACACACCATGCATGTGATTTGACAGATGGCATGCAGCATGCCTGTGATAAAGCAGAAGGCATGCAGCTCAGACATTAATAGTGTTAGTAAGCATACCTCCCTGGGGTGCACACTACAGCAAGCAGGTGTCATATCAGTAGCCATGCAGTTCACACAATCATGGTAGTATGCATGCATCCCCGTGATACACCATGTGGACCAGAACAGGATAACAGTACACATGGCTGACGTGACCTTGATATGTAATCTGCTGACATGTGCATTAACATGCATACATGTCTGACACAATGGTGTCCTGACACATGTACAGCATCATAATGGGCATCACAATGCGGTGTTGTCTGTATGCCCTACAGATAGAATGCATGTTTAGCAAATGTGCATGAGCATGGCAGGGTAGTGTGAGCCATCTACATTGCTATACAGTGTGAAGTACAGACACTGTGCCATTGCATGGCATCATGAGGCATCTATATTGCTGTACAATGCATAATATGTACACATTGCATAGCCATAACTGCATGCTATGACACAGTCATGATGTTCAACAGATCTTATATGGTAGACTTCAGTGACACCTCCACTAGCTGTGCACAGGCTTTTAGGATGTCCAGTGTACCACATCAACTGTATAATCAGTCAACTAAGGCTATTGGACCATGTGTGGACAATGTGCAACAGGGTGTATACACATCACATCTACTGTGTGGCTATGTGTCTCTGGCCATCCCCAATGGCCATGTGTGCACATGTGTTGGCCAAATGTGTGTGATGGCCATCTATTTCATATGTCTTTGTTGTCCCATGTGACATACACCCATAGATGTCAGATATGTCACCATCTACAGGGCTATGCAGACAACGGGTTGTATGTTTGGTATGTGGGGTATGGGTCATGGGATAGTGAGACAATATTGCAGCCAGAACACTACGTGTCTGGGACATGTCAGATGGCACATCACAATGTGTACACCCAATGCAGGGGCATATAACACAATGGTGACACCTGTGGGCTGCCCATATCACAGCTCACTGTGTGGTACTGTGTGCGTACCACACATGTTGCTCCAATGCATACTACATATGCCTCCATTGTAGAACACCTCCACCATTGTATGCACAGCTGACCACACATGTAGCAATGACAACTACTGTAGTTTCATGTCGGTGTATCATTTCATTTGTATATATTGCACATGGGTGGCCTGTGTGAATGATGGGTGATGTGACCTGTATATCATGACTGGAACAAATATCATGTGTGCAAGTGTTAACTGGCCACATGGCAAATAGATATATGCTTTAACATGCCCGATACTGATGACAGTCTCACCTGCAATGGACTCATGTCTGTGCGGCACGCCAGAGGTACCTGTATAGGGGTGACACAGCAGTATGAACATTATCCATGACTGTATGACAGCCACAGGGTGCACTGTGCATGTTAACACATTCACCTGTATAATAGCATATAGCATACACAGTTTAGCATATGGTAGTATGCAGCATGTGTGTCCACATACCTTGCATATGTTGTTACTTTACATAATGTACAGTGACACATGCAACTAAATGGGATATAATAGCCATATGTGCAGTACTGACTTACCAGGCAACTCTAGGCTCATTGGTTGGGAGACATACACCTCCACGATGGCAGCTAGTGTTTGTGGATGCTTTTCTGAGGGTGTCCCAAGACTGGCCAGTAGCTCCTCGGTGTGTGTGAGTGGGGGCTGGGTTGGAGGCCCACCACCTGTTCCACCTTGTTCCCTGGTGATTGCAGGGGCACACTGTTTTGCATGTTGTATCAAGTCCGTGCAGTGTCTGCGCACCTGCTGGTAGGTGCGGTTATGGCCATCCACATCGTTCACCCTCCTGCGTAGATCCTGCCACAGGTCGTCCCGCTGCTGGGCATGCTGTGGCACATGGCTGAACAACAACTCGTAGTTCTCATAGAGGTATAGGATGAGGACATCATCCTCCTGGCAGCTGTATGCTGGAAGGCGTGTATAAGGCATTATCTGTAAGACATAATGATGGTGACAAGTCACAGTTTCAGAGATGTACAGAGATACTGCTGCACATACATTTCTATGACATCTAGTACATCTGTACAGTTATCTTTGCAAATCATCATGACACTGACACGACTGACATGTATGTGTCACACATATGTCACACCCGTTATGCATTGGATATCATCACCATATATGTGTGTCACCTCGTTAAAGTGTTCATACTCCATGTGAATGCTGTCTTGATGTGGGCATGTCTATTTGCCTGCACTGGTGTTCTTACCTATCTGCACATGCCTGGATGTGTCCACGGTAATGCTGCTGACCTTGATGCTGTGTATATGTCACATATCAACACAGACACAGTCTTAATGGACTTGAGCTGTGACAATGCACACATACACATGGACACCTGTACATGCATGTGTTTTGCCATATACATCTACACAGCACTGTACAGCTGTTCAACATCCTGCCACAGAACACCTGTGTTGCACATGTGATAGACATGGGACAATGGCTAGTTGGACATCATTCGCAGGGATGGTTATCAAGCATAGCATGTACGGGCAAGGTTTCCGAGCTGTAACAGACAGCCATTATGCCACCGCGAGGTGCATCAGTGCCCCATTACTGATCCAGACAGTTGATACTACATCTACCATGTGGCCATCGCACCATGTATGACTGGGATGACATGTGCAGCTTTGATGGACAGGGTTGCATGGTTTGGTGGGAGTATGTCACATGTATGGCACAGGGATCTGTCCAGCATGTGGCAATCCTAGTAGTAGGATGGTGGCTGTCCATGACGTATGTCCATCATCATGGTGTAGCAAATGTCTTTATGCAAGGTAGACAGCATGCTGCATAGTGGAGGTGAGGATTGTGAAGGCTGGTATCGCCCATCCACGCATGGCCATTACCCCTTAAAGGTGGTATGTGGTCCAATATTGGTCACCCCAGTGCTGTATATGCCTGTCCAATGATCTCCGTGCTCATGGATGGCACCCTGTCATGACATGGGTAACTCATATGACTACCTAAGGGGCCTGGATACATCACCAAGTCAGGGAGGTGTACTGCACAGCACCATCCCTTACACAGTGTCCATAATGTTGACCACAGCCTAGGTGGTAGTTAATGGGTACAGGGATGTTCACCTAGTGGTGTCAATGCTGATATCATCCATCAGAATGTGCACATATGTCACACACCTCACCCACACAGCCCATTGTTTGTGTTGTTCACAACACTGACACAACTATACTCATAGGTCATGGCCATTCACATCCTTACATACACAGATGCCTGACATTTGTCTGTGTGGTATGGGCTACAATGAGGGTGGGGTACAACACATTAACCCTGTTCTACTGTAGCTGGCACTGGTGTGATATGCACATGTCACTCTGGCACCTTTTGTAGTTGTGAGTCTGTCAACAGGCCACTGGTAGAATACGCCTGTGACATACAAAGGTATTTGTAATCAAACATCCATGCTGTCTTGTACATCTGTACTGCTAACATCTACAGTGATAATGGTTCATGGACATGCACACCATACTCAGCAGAGTTATAGTGCGGTGCCACCCATTATGACTGTCGTCACCACTTGTGGGTTGATATTATCCAACACCCTATCTGTATTGTATGGTATGCTAGGCACTTGTTCAGAACTTGTGCGCATGCCATGAGCTACTGATTAATATAGCACCCATTCCACACCATTTCCCACAGGTACACTGGCTGTCCTAAAATTTGAGCTTGCTTATGGTACAACAGCTGTTGTACACACGTAACACACATATCCTGTGAGACATGGTTGTATATACAGGCATGTCCAACTGTCACGTACCAGTGTTATTGCCTGTCTATATGATGGATATGTTGTACATGTGGCAATAGAGCAATTGTGTCATGTACACATTCAATGCTGACCTCCCAACATACGACACTACAGCCTGTGGGGGATGCACTTATGCAGCCGTGCTGGGGGTAATGCTATCAACAATCCTGACTGCACCTGACAGTCATGTGGGGATGTGTAACATTCGCAACACACCTCACTCATCACATAGTCTCACATGATCTCCACCACAGGCCATACATATGAGGACAACTTGTGCAGTACCTCTCCATACTCTGTGTAGGCACCAGAGGCAGCCCCCATCACGGAAAACAACATCACCAACTTATAGCCCACAGACTCATGTGTGCCCATCACACACAGCCAATAGGGTGTTATAACATACACAACACACCAGTCATAGGTGACTCTGTAGGCGGTCACACTGCAGTTCCACACAGCAGGCTACACAAGGCGATAGTTGCTTTCATCTTGCTATCGGGTAACTGGTTCTGCAACATAACCTATCTACCCATGCCACACCTCACCAGGTACGATGTGACTATCATTCTCCATGTTAGTGTGACTGCCCTGAGATGCCACTTCACAGACTGCGTGTGCAGGGACATGCAATAGCTCACCAGTTTTGTAGCCCTGAAGGTGTGGGCCAAGCCCTGGGGAGCATTATGCATTCATCCAGACCTGATACCACTGTACAACGACTGACTGTGTCACTTCAACAGTTGCCTATGCTTCTGCTGTCATTCCACAGGCATCTATTATCTGTCCGCTTTAACTGACCTGGTCAAACACAATGCTTTGGCACAGATGACCTGCACCTGTCAGCCCTGGGAGTACAGGTCACATGTAAGGCTCTTGCTGCATCTATACTGCCTGTCTTGCACAGTTTCCAATAACAGTCACCGGCAGAACGGGAACTGGCAAGCAAGACATGGGGTCATGTGACACAATGCTTGCATCTTCCTCTGTGATGCACGCAGGCAAGGCACACCTTATAATGCACCACTCCAATATCTCTGCAGTGACTGGGACCTGCCTCTAGGCTCTGCAGAGCACACCTGCAATGACAGGTTATGGAAAGACCATACCTTTCAGGCACATACCTGGACCGGCACACCCACAGCTGAGGTGTTCCCATATCCCACTATGTTGTACACACATCCTGGCTAGTTACTTAGCACAATGCATCAGAGGTGCTCCACGTGCAACTCACTGTGTCCGGAACTGCTATACACATTGTAACAAGCTACAGATTCAACAACATTCCCCACGGTTACCAGACCTCCTTTGTTGGTGTACTGGACAGTGGGGCTCAAACAGCTACTACTGATGTGTGACTGACACTACCCCACACTTAACTGGGATAGCCACTCATGTACCAACACATCCATGAGTCATAACCTCCACTCAGCTGGATCAACCCATACACACCACCTCCAAGACCAACATTAACCTTAACATGAACACTACCAACATGTGACTGGTGTTCCACACCTGGTGTTATCCCCTCATTGCTGGATTCCGAACATATGCTAATCAACCTTGTTAGCCACATCCCGGCATCACACCCTTCATGACATACACAGTACATGAGTACTACAACACCTACTACAGACGTCTTATGACAGCGGTTGTTAATGTCATGACACCCGTGCAGATGGATGATGCACATACAAATGCTGAAACATACCCCAGTGCACTTCATTAGCATGTACACGACCGCACGGATCATGCTATTCCACACAGAGCCATCATGGTACACACCAGATAACAGACGCCACTCTGGTGGTCAAGTTCCATGGACATAATGTACAACAACAGGTGGAGGCTGTTGCACAGTGGTGTACAATCCCATGGGTGGGGTAGCTCACTGGTCAGCCTCGGTAGGGCCACAGGATCCCTCATCAGATACTATGAGACTAGCTACATAAACATTACTGTGACACATTCTGGGGTGTACCACAAGGCATTATGGTGGTATGTCAGTAGTCGATGGCAACACCCACATCTGCTCTCACATACAACAGTCACTCAGGAACATTACAGACCCAGGTGATGTTGGCAACATGCTGGCGGATGGATTCAATGCTAACATTATACCCTCTCACTCACTACAGGGCCACAATCCATGCAGGAACATTGTAGTGTCCCTGCGGTCACACCTACACAGTACTAACCTGCACTCTGTATGTCCTGGGACACTGGCCCCATGTCACCTTCCAAAGTCCCAGGCTGTGATATCCACAAACCTCTGAACATCATGTCTTCCCACTAGGCCACCATATTCAGTAATAGCCTTGTATCAGACATTGTGGCCCCTGAATGGCACACAGCAACATTTATCACACTCCACACAGGTGGCACCACAATGCACGAGTGGGACTATAGTCCTACACACCTGACTGGACTGTTCTGCACAGCTATGGGGCACATCATCAAGAACGTCATTCACAGAGACATTGTTGGGCTCTGGTCCTTTGATGCCACCCGGGTTGGACTTGTTAGGGCCAGAGCATGGCCCCTACACCTGGTGGACTCCTTTCATACAGTTACCAGGGTAGTTGATGATGGTACGGGAGTCCACACATCCTACATTGTCCTCTCATTGCCTTTCAGCACCGTTCTCCATTGTGGAATTGAAAACATACACATCCACCTGCACATCGTACCCTATGTCTCAGGATGTTATGCAACGTGGCTCTTGGACAGGACACACACAGTGAGGGCAGCATACCATAGTACTGACTGCATTTCAGTTACATTTGGCATACCACAGTCCTCAGTCATAGGGCCCCTCATGTTCAGTATATGCTTCCCTGGGGTACAAGCTAGCACAGAGGGACTTTCCCTGCCTAGCTTTACAAACCCCTGCATACAAAGCACCATGATTGATCCACCAGCTGATACTGACTCCATCCATATGGGTGTCACTGTGACAGATACCTGATATGAATATCATGGCCTCAAGCTGCATGACACAAGGTGCATGAACATCACCTTTGCATTACACCATTCACCCACTGACTATCACATAGGTGGTAGTCCCCTACATACATGTCACATTGTACATGTTTGTAGCACACACGTATGTCACACCCACTCCTGTGGTTACTGTATTGCCACTGTGGCATGGATATCCTTCTACGTGGCCACACGTATCTGTACTGGGTGTGTAGCTGGTACATAGGCACCCATTGTACCTCTGAACTCAAGACTTCTATACACAGTCAAGTGTACACCACCCCATTTAGGGTGTACCTTAAACAACAGCTACAGCTTTACATACCACAACATTAACACGCCATGACATTTATTGAGCTATGACAGTTAAAGTATGGGGCCGAACTACAGACACCACGTCTGTACACATTTGCATACTACATACTCAGGGGTGACCTCTGCTGAACAGACAGGGCCCATGTCCACAACAATATTAATGGATAAACTCCACATACGCGACATAAGCAAAAGCCACTGTGAGCAACATGCTCATGTTTATGTGCACACATGCAACAATGAGTGGGATGTACTTGTGGGTTACATTCCCAAACCGGACACTCACCATGCTTTGGAACATGAGTCCTATGTACATCACGCAGGGACACTCAGTAGCACTGTTCATGTGATACCTCCCTTGGTGGTTGGGAGACACATGTACACCAGGCATCACTGCAGTGGCTGTACTGTGCAGAGGTGCAGGTAACACATGGCTCTGCTGTTCACAGGACACTACCCTAGAGAGATGCCACTGGTGTGAACACTGTAGTTGTGCTTACACATAGACTTGCCAGACTGCATAGTACCCCACTATGAACCTGTGAAGCTATTACATGTCCTTTGTGCATGGTTACTTGGTAGCCCTTCCATTTATATTAGCTATCATGCTATTAAAATATCCCATGCCTACAAGCCATATGTATCCTGTTATTGTACATGCCAATAGACGATACCTTTGCTATGCATGATATGCCTGTTATGCTGTGTAGAATATCTGACATATCTACCTACAGTACTATACAGTACACATATTTCACATTGTATCCCATAATGCAAAGCATACTTGCACAGCGGGACCACCTTAGACATGTCATTGTCGTTATATGTCCATACACATGCCTACTGTGACAGTATATCAACATATACTATCCCCTGCTATGGCACATACTTGTTGGACATACCCTACTACTGATGGCGGGTTGTATGGGATTGTTCTGTTTAAAGCCCTCATGTAGCATCCCTTGTGGTGTCTGTGATGTGTACCTTGTGGCCCACTGCTGGACGCACAGTTTCTACAAGCGTTAGTATGCTCAGCAAGATATCACTACATAAATACCTTTTCCCACTTTATGCATTGCGGACACATTTAATTAATGCAAACCAGGCTATACATACAGTAAATAATTAATAAAGAACATGCTATACATAAACTTACATACCGAGTGTTCTACATACCTTGTTATCATTACAGAGTTTTGTCTCTATCTCTCTCACACTGCTTAAACAGGTATTTTGTATGAGCATACAGTTTGAATGTCTGGCAAGTCATCCTTATACACGTCAATACCTGTAACATGTGGATTTCTCCAGCCAATTGGTGTTCCTGAGTGACTAATTACTTGCATATCAGCTGTGCAGCTACTCCATTCACCAGTTACGTGGCAACAGTGGGATATAATTGAATTCTCCACTTGGGCATTGCCCATTTGCCCTACCTTCGGGGAGACAGCCTGTATTGTGTTTTGTTATGTGTAATTGCAACTGCTATGCATAGAGACAAGTATACTTTGGATTCATGTCCCCTGTGGATTGTGTGTGACAGCTAGAGTATGTGGTTCCACATGTGGGTGTACCTGTCATCCCAACGTCTGATGACGGACTATTGCAAACAAAACCTGTCACATCACCGTTTCTTCCATTATACAACGGCTGAAATTTTGCATGGCGCCTTTAATTGTGTCTCTCACAAGGTATGTTGATGGTTCAGCAGATGTAATTGACTGACTGGAAGTTTGTGCTGTTATTACAGTCTGTATTGCTATAGTTTCTAGTGTGGGGGATGATGGTGGGTGTACGTAGCATATACAGGTTTGTGGGACTTGCATTTCTACATATTCCATATATATGTGTGTTGGCTCCGTCCCTAATTAAAGAGCTATCAATTAGTAGACTTATGTTACGGGATTATACATTGGGCCATTGTTAATTGGTTTCTATATAGTATGCAGGTGAGGTTGATACTTCCATACCTACAGAATTGCAGCGATATGTAAAGGGATATGTCTAAGTGACAGCTATCCCTTGTATTTCTGTCCCAGATATTTGCAGTCATTGTGGTTGTGTTGGTAACAGAACCTCTTTGCCATGGATTGCCACCTTTTCATATGGACATTGTTGAACACTTGCGGGACACACAACAGTCTTTACAGGCCAACACATAGCCACGGTCAGTACACAGGTTAGCACATACTTTTATCCTCTATACATACCTATTGTTGTGGGACTTTGGCTACTTATCATATTGCATGTAACATTTACGTTTCTTACATACAGGCATAACTATTTAATGCAACTATTACACTATATATGGGACATATTAATGTCCTACAATCTCGGACATTTGCCCTTTGTAATGTTTTATGTCAGGACACACCTGCCCAGGGAGGGGCTGTCCCTCCTACTGTGGGACAGGTGGTAACTGTATGCCTACGGCTAGCTATACCCACACCTACCGTAATGATCTACCTCCGAGTTGGCACTAACAGACACATGATTCGGACACACACACACATTACAGTCACATGGAGACGCACACGGCACCCTCAACACACACATACACAGAATACGGCACTCACAAACACAGTTGAACACAGTACCTACGTGGACAGCAACACCGGCAGCAGTAACTAAATGTCCCTTCATATCATCATATTATTACTCGCAGTTGTACTGTTCCAGTACTGTGTTCTTTCGGTCTTTCAGCCTCGTGGTTACACATGTCGGTATGTTACACATTCCATTGTTGGCGGTATCCTATTTATTTGTACCTTCAAGGTGTTATGAATGTCGTTGACCTATCTATATATATTTGCAGATATCGTTGAATCCATATATATCAACATATATCACTCTGTCGCCCTTTCTATCTGTCTTATATATATGTATATATGTGTTCATATATATATATATATATATATATATATATATATATATATATATATATATATATATATATATATATATGATGGGGAAAGTGACAGGCAAGCTACACCTTTCATTGTGTACTTGTTGGTGTATATTGTTTCCTGGACTCCGCACGTTTGTGTCTGTACCTGTCACATTACACACCTGCCGTAGGTTAGGGTTACCAGCTGTCTCACTCTGCAAGGGACAGTTCCTCTTTGGGCAGTTGTGTCCTGCAAAATATTTGTAAACATGGCAAATGTCCTGCGATTTTAGAACATACTTACTTCCTATAGTTTATGTAATAGTTGCCTAAAACAGTTATTCTGTATCTGAACCACCTATATGTTATAGAAACAGAATAAGTAAGTAAACATTACAAGAATGAGCTTTTATCTAGGCAAAACAGTGAAGTTCTGATTTTCGTACTGGCCAGGTGTATGTGTCGGCCTGCAGACATCTGATGTATGTCCCACACTGGTCATTTGAAGAGGTGGCAACCCTACCATAGGTACATCTTGGCTAGCAATAGTGTTAGGTGATTCTATACATGATTGCGTGTTCTACTCCTGGCAGTGGTCGTTTTACCCTTTAGAGCAGGCACTATTAGTACAGGGGTGAATAATGCTGGTTTCACCTGTTCTGGACATCATTGACCATGATCTGCGCAATATTCGGAGAAGCTTATCCCTGTTTCACGCATATGCATA
The DNA here is from genome assembly GCF_019279795.1 of Protopterus annectens. Taxonomy (NCBI): domain Eukaryota; kingdom Metazoa; phylum Chordata; order Ceratodontiformes; family Protopteridae; genus Protopterus; species Protopterus annectens. The sequence goes on from NC_056739.1 coordinate 508,731,516, forward strand.
TAGTCATATTTAAACGTCGCTTACCAGCAGTGGGCAATGCATATTCCCGCTAACGTGTGCTAAACATGATCTGCTCACCTGCATCTGACATGCATTACTCGTGCCTTCGGGATTACGTTACATCCCTTGCAGGATGTGGGTCCGGGAACATGCACGACGGTCACTGCATTTAACACATTGCCATCTGGGGTTTGTACAAGTGTTATGTCGTTTTGTACGTGGAGTATACTACGGCTGTTACTCCATACTGCACTCACATGGGTAACTCAGTTAGTTTACATATTGATGAGTCCAGTTAATGGTATGTCCATGTGATGTTTACTGGATGTGCTCCGGCATTGGGTATGTATATCACAGTGAGCCACACACGATACTGTGCTACACCTTCAAATGACTGTAGGTGGAGCATGCTGGGGTGACGACTACCTGTCATGGGTACACCCCATGCCTTGACACAACATCCATGATTATATTATGTGGAGCCCCACATTAACACAGCAGGGACTCCGTGCTGAGTGTGTGCAGAACAGTGCTTACACATATGTGCTCCCACGATTGCCTCTGCTCCTCTAAGCAACAGTTGGTTACTCGATGTTGTGGCAACAGCGGACACTGTTTGCCCTGTTTGGTGTATGGCCTTTGACAATCGGCCGTGTACCTACCGATGTACCTGGGAACCTATACACACAGCACCACCATATGCTGATAGGCTCATGTACTGTTCAGGTGTTGACATTCCGTGTTCCAATAGCTGTTGTGTGTACAATGTTTGAGGGCTGCCTATGTAGGATTCACACAGTGGGCCACCTGTACATTACAATTTACAGGTGGTCATGTTTGTGTGCCATCCATTTTACTGTGTGTGCAACTGGAGAGGTGTGTCAGTCCGTAGGGGCCTACACTGTCAGGGTATGTGCTATACATTCCCTCTTTGCCAAGGCGTAGGCATATTGGGCACACCTCCATCTGCCTACTGGGGCTGGCACAGTGTGTTCATGGTCTGAATCTCTCTGTGCCTGTGATGGCCTTGGCAATTGTGGTGGGCTATGAGGGCCTTCACCATTTTGTCCCTGCTGCAGCTGTTTCCGCAGGATCATATTATGTAGCATGGCACATACTATGACGATGTGGGCACACATGCCTGGAGAGTACTGCAAGGCTCCACCAGATGTATCCAAGCACTGGAACCGTGATTTCAGCATCCCGAACACACGCTCTATGATGATTCTGGTTTGTGCGTGTGCCTTATTATGACGTTCTTGCATGGGTGTGTTTGCATTTCTGATGGGAGTCATCATCCATGGCTCCAGTGCATAGCCAGCATCCCCCACAAGGGGGCCATGTGGGATGTTCCCCCTGACAAATACCTGATACAGCTGTGAGGCATGCCAGATATGGGAGTCATGCTAGCTTCCAGGGCTGCCAGCACACACATCCATGATAATGCCCTGGGCATTGCACACGACCTGGCAGTTGATGGAGTGGAATCCCTTGCGGTTTATGTAGCGCTTACCATGCTCACCGGGTGGTGACTTGATTTATACGTGCGTGCAGTCTATTGCACCCAGTACCTCCGGGTAGTGTGCCACACGGTGGAAGTGACGCATATTGCTGGCCAACTCCTCCTGAGTTTGGGGTAAGTATATATGCTCATTGGCATGTGGTAACATGGCATCCAGGGACTGGTGTAGTACCCTGGATGCTGATGCCTGTGAGATCCCCATTATATCTCCAGTTGGCCTTTGAAAGGTACCTGTGGATAGTATTCGCAAGCTTACACATACCTTTGTGTCCACTGGGATGGGTTCCCCTCTGTTGTTTCTGGTTATCAGGCGTGGCCGGCACAGCTCCACTATTTACTGTAAGATGTCCCTGTCCACCCTGTAATGCTCTACTATCTCCAGATCATGTAGCCCCTGGTAGGTTACCCTTGGTCTGAATACTCTTCTCCTCCTCCAGGGCCTGCGGTGGTTGTCGGCATCATCCTCCACAACACCGTCAGTCTCTAACACATGCTGATGAATCACAGCTATGGCAGCTCCCATCATGTACATTTTAAAACTACCCCATGTGTTTACACCTATGGTGCAGTGTTTGGGAATACACAGGTGTGTGTAGGGTGCTGCCACACTTTCTACTATTGTGCTGTGAAGACCGATGATGTCATAGGGTGTGTATGTACGATCGTAGCTACAGGGTATCTTATGTGTTTTACTACCGGAACTACTATTGTGGTGCCTTTGGTGTTGAATTACATTTGGCTGCCGTGGATTACCTCTTGACCTTCCCTTTACATTTCTGCACGTTCCACCTACAATTTTCTGGCATGCATCCAGCAGCCTGCTTTCATTTATACTTTCCTAGACCTGGCGTATCTTGCGTAATGTGTGCTATTGCCGGTCTACTGTCAGTTTGCTTTGTTCTGCTATGACAGATCTCCTATCTTTGCAATCCAATGCCTCCCCTCCTTTCTTTGCATTCCAATGCCTCCCCTATCCTGTTTTGCAGGTTTATGCGAGCAGACTTGTCAGCTGCCGTCGATTGGCCGCCGTGAGTTGATTGGTGTTGATTGCTCATTAGTACCCCAATTACCCTATTTTGGCATTTCCTTCTTTTCTTCCCCTGACCTTCCTGTTTGTGCTATTGTTCGCAGAGCGTGCATCCGCTTACTGGGTTTCAGCTTGTGGGCACCATGTGTGCTCTCAGCTAAACGATTCTATACCTTCCTCCCCACCCCTGTCCTGCAGCTTTGCTTAGCAACGGCCAGGCCAGATTTGCATTGCTCCAATGTGCTTACTGCTATGGTGGTACACCCCACTGCTGATGTCATGTATCTCCTCTGAGCCACTCCTCGTTGTTATAGTGCTGTGCCGTATGGTACAACCTTCATCCAGTGGGACATTTGCGATTCAGTATTATCTGCCTCATTTCCATGGCATTGACTACTAATTCATAGTTAACTCGCTGAACACTGTTGCAGGCCCTTAGCAACCCTTACACCTTGGTTGTGGTGTTCCATGCCTACCATTGTGTATTATGGTGTAAACCTGATTTGTATTACATTGCGATTTAATGACATTTTTCTATAATTTCTTTATGTTCCAGTTTGCGCACACATGCCCTGCGGTTGTACTGTGCGTTACTATGGACATGACATCAAATGTTGTTTTTTTAGGTGTTGTGCATCTTTTCTTATGCCATTGGCTGTGTATTTAGCCATTGGCATATGTTAACTTTGTAATACATGAGTCTGGTCCGCTTCCATAGCTCCGATGTTCTGTTTGGGAAAATGTAAACCGTGTTTTTTAGTTTACATTTCCATGGGCTTACGCTACACCTGCACCACTTCATGAATCACTATCTGCCTTCATTTGCATGGTGCGACACTGCGCATGGGGTGATTAGCATACCTATGCTGAGGGCTGCGCAGTTCTGGCATACACCGGTAATGCATGTGGTATTGGATCCTACCTGAATCGCTCAATGGCCATATTTGGCGTTATTCCGCCTACGCTATGCCTGCGCCTTGTGCAGGCTTCATGAATCCCGTGGAATATGTTTAATGTGCTGCTGTCTACATTGTCATTTTCTTTTGTTCTGCAATATAGTCCTTGTTCTTTTAAGGAAGTTCCTGACCACTGTATTTACTTTTGCCATTTTTACTAGTCTGTTATAATGCTGCATACATATGCCTATACCTTCTGATTCATATTCTCTTAGCCGCACCTAACTATGAAAAGTCACACAGTTTGTTTTTAGCTGTGTCCTTTCTTGAGTGGTGTAACTGAATACATTTATATAGCATAGTAGTACAAGGTATAAAATCACGTAGTCATTGATGCACATTTCATCATATCTGACTCACTGGTAGCACCCTAATCAGAATTTACTGCATCAGGAAAATTACACTTTCCTCCATTATGTAGCAACCACAGAGATACTTTTATTAAACAGGGTAGTCTCCTATGCATGAGAAGTATGCCAGAGTTTGTCCCCTGCTAGATTTTGTGTTTAGGAAAGAGCTATCTGAATGAAATATGTTCACTGAAATGACACACATTCATAGGTTAGCATTAAGTTTATGCACTTGTAGACTTTAGGGAGGCTTCACCAGAGTTTTCCACATGCTAAAATGTACATTTACCCATGTAATTGGCTTAGATATGGAAGGAGTGGCACTGATATGAGGGAAGAAGGAACTTACTTCAAAGATAAGGGGAGGTCGCATTATTAAGCTGTCAAGTCTGCTACTGGTGATTTTAAAGTTGTCTGTATTTTCAGATGTGTAAGTCCTTTTTATTCATTCCAGACACGCTCTGGCAAAGTCAGGATCCTTTCATGGCCAAGAATGCAAGGCCTAGCTCACTTCTCTGGAAACAACATGAGACTGAGACAAAGGGCATTTATTTAAGTTTGTCTGAGTCATCCTGACTTTCAAAGGCAGTCAGTACACTTCGAAGTGAGTTGCTGTACGTATACTTTTTCAAGAACATATTGATAGTGATATCATACTTAAAGATCTAACTACAGAGTGTTACTATCAAATTCCTAGAATAGAAACTGCTATCTTAGGAATCACAGCAGTGCTTTTCCTTACTACTGTGGCAACTTTCTGCTCAAAGGATGTTTCCATCTATTAGTATACCAAGGTGTGAATCTGCTCCCTTGCTGAAGTGGCCTTCCCTGATTCAACTCATTACATCTGAGTGATGCCTCCAGGTGCATCTGCAGTTACCTCCTACTGCTCCTCTAGGTGTCAAATATTACTTGTTCATATTTGCATTAATAATTCCAAAACCATGCCCTATACAAGGTAAAATAATATTTTATCTTGAAGCATACATGATGGCTAACACAACTGTATTGATATTTGACCTATGTCAATGAGTATTTGTTAGAATTGTAAGGTGATAACTTTATTTTTTAAAGGCTCAAGCCATGCTCACTACAAGTTAAAGGTTCACAATCAAAAGAGCGGAACTGGAGGGAATCAGATAAGGGGTAGCAGGAATTATATCCTGCTGAAATGTAACTTTGCTATACTTCTCTATATTAAGCAACACCCCTTTTTTATATCAGTAATAGGTTATTTCTAACCCATGCTAAAGTAGAAAAGCTTTGTATGGGGATAGAACAGTTAGACCAAGTCTTCAGCCATCAGCAGAACTTGTGAATCAGAGGATACCAATACTACTCACTCAAGCATTTGTGAAGATAGTGAAAGGTAGAAGACCATAAACATTGCCTGGAGGGACACTGCTGGTTATCTCAGATGGTGTGCAGAATTCACCACATACCTTTATCTTTTGGCTTCATCCTGAAATTCAGATGATGCCAATCCAACATATCAGATAAGTACTAATTGTGATGTTATAGAGTTTATCTCTGATGCCTTTGTGTGTGATAGAACCTAATCCTTTTATTCTGAGATAAGCCAAATCCACTCAAAACCCATCATGCAGTGCAGCTATGACTTTTTATAGAAGATAACCAGGTTTAAAAACATGATCAAGCCTTCAGAAAACCAAACGGATTTATGTCAAGGAGTAAAAAATTGCTTACATTATTTAGAACTAGTTCCAGCACGATCCTTTCCATAACCTTTCAGACTGTACAATTAAGAGTGATGGGTTGATAATTCCATGCATTAGCTGTGGGCCACCGTATAAATAGGGATCACTTTCATCTGCTGCCCCTGTTGATGACAAAGCGAGCTTGGAGATATTCGTCAAAAGATACACAAAAGGGTATATAAATGTCACTTGATAATGGTGAGAAGATAGCTAAGAATGTTACCCAAAACCACAGAGATGACATTTTGGCCTTCGATAAGGCTGTCCATATCTATTCCTGGCCACTAGTATTTGGAGGTAGTGAAACTGCCACATGGAATGGATCCTTAAATTTAATGCTAAATTGACATGAATGGATGTGTAGCACTCAGGCTGAGACTGTATTGTGACTCTGACCTCAAGGGTACAGGCAGTTTTGATGATCATCCCTAAGTTTCCCTATATAATTATAGAAGGTGTTATGGTTAACTTGTCATTTGTTAGTGAGCTGGGGTTAATTGGTATCCTCAGTTGCACTAATCAATTTTTTTGTGTGGGATTGGGGCTGCTTACTGAGTTTAGTTCCTGAGTCTAGTGCTATCTGCAATTAAAGGTTACCTTCTACTCTATTAGAACAATTATGTATATATATATATATATATATATATATATATATATATATATATATATATATATATATATATATATATATATATATATATATATATATATATATATATATATATATATATATATATATATATATATATATATATATATATATATATATAGATATAGATATATATATATATATATATATATATATTATAACTGTTTTTCTTTTAAAATTACAGCACAGAGGTTTATAAATGAATTGCCCACTTTATATAACTCTTCTTGGAATGTGACTGATAATGCATTTATTTGTGATGCCATAAAAGTGAAGCTGTCTATAGTTGCCATATCAGTGCTTTTAGAGTATTAACTCAATTTCTGTTGGCAAGGTCCTTGCTTTTTCTAGGGTAGCTGCTTTTTACAAAGCCTTTAAAAGTGGCAGCAATGCACACACTGTTGAACAGGGTTTGATGGCTAGTATTACAGTACTATGGTCTGATTTTACAGCAGAAGGAATGAGAGTTGGGAATGAGTAATCCAAGGGTATATTAGAATGAGTAATCCAGTATATTATTTTGCCTTGTTACGATTTTTCCAAGTTGTTCCAAGTAGATACAGTATGATGATGAGGAAGCATCATGTATTATTTTGTTAGTACAGATTTAATCACCACCTCCCCATCTTTAAGTTTAACTTGAATTTATAGTCCACAGCCAAGAAAACCAGGAATTGAAATGCATAAAAAGCACAATATTCTTCTATAAGTTATATTCACTCATTTCACCACAGCTCATAATGTACTGTATGCTCCATTTTTTGTGGCTCACCTGAAAATCACAGCTGTGTCAAATGGAAGTTAAAATGCAGTGACTAAAGTACATCACCATTTTTATTTAGTAATTACAGCTCTATTAAACATGCAGGACAATCACACTGGTGCATTGAGTAGCATGCTTGTCTCTCAGTTCCTGCTTCTGCTGTATTACTGCTGGCTGGACTGCCTTCTCTGCTAACTCTGCATGCCCTTCCTGTGCCTCTGTTGATTTTTTCCTGCATGACTAAACAATTATATAGAAATGTAAGACATTGAAAAGTCTGCACATTAATGTGTGAGTATTCTGCATAGCAGCAAAAACTGAAACACATTGTATCATGATCAATGTGACTTTTGATGGAGTGTTACCCTCTTTCTCCAACAGTGGGGTTATGCTCTGCACACTCCTCTAGTTATGCATACAGTCTCCTAAATCATTACCTTTTAATAAGGGGAAATCTCCAGGATATCACAATCTCAGGCTTATTTTCTATTCACAGCATGTCATACTTTTGTGTTGGTACTTTAAAGCATTGAACACATCTGCATGTGTATCTCCCTTGCTGTCTTTTGCTGGGTGCTGCAGTTTCCCTCAAAGTATTTCTCAACTTCTTTACTCAAGAATGACAGACACAACCAAAAATAAAAGGGAGGCAAAGCACCAAAATCAGGGTCAGTTTTTAAATATTACTCAAATTCACTTAGAAAGACTTAGGATCAGCATGAATGTTCTGAAGAATAATAAGTATGAAACTCTGTTATCTGTCGTTACTGACTGTTTATAATCCTCAGTGATTTATCAGAAAAGTAAAAATGTTATCAGAGATAGGCAAAGGTATGAGGCAAAATCAGGGACATCTCAACACACATCTCAAGGGCATGCTGGTATATGAATTGATGATCCTCTAAAGGTGCTTGTTAAGGTCTGCCTGTGTGTGTGTGTGTGTGTGTGTGTGTGTGTGTGTGTGTGTGTGTGTGTGTGTGTGTGTGTGTGTGTGTGTGTGTGTGTGTGTGTGTGTGTGTGTGTGTGTGTGTGTGTGTGTGTGTGTGTGTGTGTGTGCATGCTCATGGGCATGTGTGTGTGTGTGTGTGTGTGTGTGTGTGTGTGTGTGTGTGTGTGTGTGTGTGTGTGTGTGTGTGTGTGTGTGTGTGTGTGTGTGTGTGTGTGTGTGTCTGTGTAAGCATGCATACATTGTGTATATATATGTGCCTGTGTATTTGTGTGTAAGCATACATGCCTGCATGCATCTTGTGATACTTTAATATTTTCAGGCCTTATTTAGGATGCCCCTACATTTGGAGGTATGTCTCAGGAAATACAGAACGGAGAAAATGTGTGTTTTCATAGTTATGCTACCAAGTTCCATGTACTGCAAGGACTCCTACATTTTTATAATATAGATTAATTGCTTTTTGAATGTGTTTGTGGGAAATTAGACATTTTTGATATAAGACAAAATCACCTTGCTATCTCTACCTGGCATCTTTTAATATTAGTAGTTAACTCTATCCTTTTAGTTGTCAGTTGAGACCCTGCATTTCACATGGCATTTTACCATTTGGGTACACTCTGGTTTAGCAAGAAACGTCGATAAACTTGTGTAATACTGAGATTTCCTCAGTTTGCAGAAGGAGTAGTGGTTGAGACCGCACTACGTCATTTACTGAAGTGTCAGACTAAGCTTCACTGAAAAGATTTGCTGTGCAATTTCCCCTCTAAGTTCTTTCATAACATACTGCACACTATGAGCAACTTCTCTCTATAATAGTAGAGATTCATCATTTAAACATGATTGTCTATTTCTTCCTTTGCATCTGCACCACATAATTAACATAATTTGCCTTCCTTACAACTGCAAAAGTTACATCCTATGCAACTTGAAGGTTAGTTTGCTAAACAGAAGTGCTTTTATCTTATGTCCCATAGTATATCTGCATGTTCTACCTCCATAATCATACCGAATCTTTTGTTGCTTACATGCTTTTGTTAGATGCTCCTGGCAAAATCCCTTGAGCGCCATAAGTTTATTCCTGAAGTTCAATACATACTCCACTGAAGACTCATTGTGGGAATCACTGTCACCCTCCCACTAATCCCAATTTAAGTCATGAGACCCACAATCAACCTATAACTATAAATGGGATGCAAATTATGAAAAAATATGGATTCTTATAGGATCATAGGAGATTACTAGGTTATCAATCCGGACGTCATTTTAAGCCTAGTCATTTCAACCCAATGTAATATCATAAAGGTACTAGTCAATACCCAAGACTGCATTTAGTGATGACTGCCATATGCAGGAAGGTTGTAGGCACTATCCCCAGTAAGAATTTGTGATGCCCCATCCACTCATCCAAGTTCCTCGTGAACAATGTCATAAAGGTGTTCTGTTTCACATGAACTGGTAGCCTGTTCCAAAGACGTGGCAGTCACTGGGAGATAAATCTGTCCCTCCACCATGTACTATATAAGTTTCAGGCCATATTTAAGTCCCTGGAATGAGTAGCCCAAGACTGCCTATAGAATTCAGCTCAGTTATGAAACTCAACAGTCATAATGAAAGGTTGGATGTTAGCTATATGTAGATTTTATACAAGTCATTTGGAGAAGCAGTCAGCTTTATAGGAGATGGTTGCTAGAAGATTTAATGGAACTTGTTTAGACTACACATTTTGACATTACAGATACTGTGTAGGTATTCCTGCTGAACCAGTTGAAACAGTGGTCTGCTTCACACAAAAATGTGGCTCCAATAAGACATTGTGGTATATGCTTACAAGCCTGTTGATGCATGTTGCAGTAATTTCTCCTTGTCAAACATGAAGAGCAACCACAAAAGCAAAAAGCAGATATACCTAAATCCATTCTGCACTGAATTTTTTTTTCTCCTCCATCCTGCTGTGTGAAAGTCACTACTTGTGACTGTGCCCTGCTAACTGCAGCTTTTTGGGAAGCATTTTTGACCCTTTATTCACTTCAAAAGATTTAATTTCTCCCTCTAAAACAGAAGAGCAACCACAAAAGCAAAAAGCAGATAAAATTTAATCCATCCTGTATTGATTTTTTTTCTCCTCCATCCAGCTGTGGGAAAGTCACTATTTGCAACCAGACACTACTAACCGTAGCTTTTTGGGAAGCAACTTTAACCCTGTATTCATCTCAAAAGATTTCCCCCTGGATTCAACAAAATCCATGCAAGAATAAAACTATTCTTGCAAGGAGTCATTTATATCCATTTAGAACAGTAGTACACCTTGAATATTCATGAAGGTGCGCTGCTGTACTTCCTATACAGACATAAACAGTGAACAAGTGTAGGGGCATGTTCAAGTACTGCACAGACACTAAACATGCCCCCTGCACTCAGAAAGTGACATACGGCACTTTCTAAGCTGAACTGGCATAATATTAGAGATTTATTCTAATATTATGCCAGTATTTTAGTGTTCACGGACAATGAAATAAGATAATGATCATTTCAGTGTCACCAGACACTGAAAGAAACATTGGCGTAAAGAAAGCAATGCAGGGGGTGTGTGACAGGTTGTGTGACATACCCCCTGCATTGATAAAGTGCCATACTACACTTCTGCAACCTGCTAAAGCAGAACATGTGTACAAATGCACACATAATGGGGGATAAATCCCCCAAAAGTGACAAAACACATATAGCCCTCACAAACATCGAAAGTTGATAGAGAACAGGTCATGCATTAGCATGAATTACAGAAGCGTAGAAGTCCGAAAGCAAATTTATACCAATATTCCTTTACAGCAGTGCATGTTGACAAAAGCACAAATGATGGAGGGAATAAATAATAAATTATGGATACACCCGAAAAATTGCCCTCACACACTTAGAAAGTTGATAGATAACAGGATATGTATTAGCAGGTGTCCCTGAAGGATAGAAGCCTGAAAGACAAATGAATGCCATTATTTCATGATTGCAGTCCTCAATGAGGTGTCAGAACACCACAAGACTCACTTATATAACATAATAATATAAAAATAATATAAACTTTTTTTTTCAAGCCTAAGGAATGTTTAAGTGCAGATAAGTGGGTATATGCATTACAGTCATCTGCTTAGCATAGCATAAACATCCCCAATGAGATAAATGCAAATATACAAGCAAGATTCCCAAGCTGCAATAGTGTAGTTGTTAAAGTCCCAGCTCTATATGCAGGCATTCATTTTTTGAGTACCAAGACAAGCAACTTTTTTTTTGGGGAAAGTAGTGCTAAAATTATTTTTGTAAACTTAAATTATGTAGCAACTGTTTTTTGTCAACCAGGGTAACGTAACAGGTCCAAAAGTGAGATGTCAGTCTAGAAAAGATGTGAAACCCCCATATAAACACACATGTCACACTGTTCTATACAGTATAGTCACACAAGAATATAATTTAATGAAAGCACATAGGGGATGCCATGGACGTTAAACATAAAATTATAATATGCCAGTAATGAGGAATCAATCCCACAATCCTGATACTTTATCAACTGAAATGTGAGACATGCTAAGTAGTGCTCAACTATGCTAACCTGGTGTAAGCAATGCTTAAATGTAAATGCTAACCAATGAGTAGGCAAGCTATTTGTGCATTGGTAAGCAGTGCTCAGCATCTATCCCTTTAAGCACTGCAAACCTTAGCTAAGCGGGTTTCTCCATCACTTAGTTTAGCTCAGCATATTCACAATGGCCCAATGATGGGAAAGGGCAAGAATTTCACTCTATTTAAACCTTGCAGTTGGGAACACAGCCATAACCAGTTGTAGGTCATCACTGCAGGCACTATGTCAGGCACAGGAGAGGGTTCATGCTTTCAGTACAATGCTGGGGCATTCAGGAGTCCAGGGTCATAACTGGACTCCTAGTGAAAGACCATGAGGAGAGACTGCTGCAGGGCCAGTACCAGGGCTCCCAATACAAAGCAGAGGCCGGGGACAATCTCACATGTGATCTCATCAATGCTACTGGCATCCCTCAAACTGATAAGCAGGTTTGGCACCATTTCACTGACCTCAGGCGTAGAAAGAGGGAGCTCTTGGACCAGTAGTCTTAAGACCCATGGGCACAGAATGTCTCAGAGGTGTGTAAGTATCAGTATCAATTAGTGTTCACCAAAGTCCAGCATATGTATGTGATTGATAGGTATGCATACATGTTTCTTTATCTCCTGTACAGCTGCAGATGAGAGGGCTGCGAACGTACACGCCCATGCCAGCAGGTTGCTAAGGCTGCACTGGGAGGCTGGTGAGTACAAATCTAGCTTGCAGTTTTCAGGGGAAATAAACAGAAAGGAGTAGAATGTCAACTGCCAGTAGGTTAAAATGTGTACTGTGCGTAATGAATAAATGAGACATTAGCAGAGTAATTCTGATGTACAGGATATCTATCAATAAAAGTGCCAGTACCCTTCAATAAAACTAAAAACCCTAGAATGTTGTCTTTACTTTGGTATATGGTGGTATGAATCTAAATGTGTACAGGTTCTGTACAACAACTATGGCTCTGACAGCATGCATTAATTGTGGTTCATCTGACAAAGATTGTGGAGCTGTAAAATAAGAGATCAACTATATGAAATGTTCCATGCACCAAGACCTGATCCCTGAATAGTAATCTGTAAACTAGTATTCTGTATCCCCTTCAGCAGTGCTTAGTGTTAACCATTGATTTCCAGATTGTTATATGTCAAAGTTTTAATACACTGTACAAGAACTATCTGCCTTGCATGAATGTCAGAATTACAAGGTCAGATTGTCCAACCAAGAGAATATTAGGTAGAAAACAATCATGCAGCAAACAGCAGTTCTTCAATAGCAGATTGAGCTGAAACACAGCCTGGTTGTACCTTTTTGCACAAACAGGCATGAATTGAATCCCGACAGTAGTAGTAAGCTGTATACATAATTTCACACAAGAATATGTGAATATGTGTAGCAACAGTCATGCAGTGTTAACAGAAATTTCCTTCCCAGGTCTACCAGGAAAGTAAATGTTTCTATTAGCCGTAAGAAGGCTGGACTAATACACTGTGTACAACACTTCCACTGTCCACTCCAAGGCTGTAAATGACTGCAACATATGTAAATACAACAAGCGGTTTCTCCAGATAAATGTTGTTCAAGTGTAATGCTGCCATGGCTAGTGGTCACCACTGCCAATACCCGGGGTGACAGACAGAAATCCAGGCAGAGTATGGCAGTAGCGCACACACACACACACA
>NC_056739.1:508749735-508852235 GCF_019279795.1 Protopterus annectens
GACAGAGGCCCAAAAACAGGGGCATATTTGAAATATTGCTGTTATAAACTGAGAAAGTTGCTGGTGTAACAGTGTTAGTTGTAACATATCTTTTCTGAGAGATATGAGGTCAGAAACATAAATGGATGTTAGCAGTTACTGACTGCAATCCCCAGATTATGCTACTGATTTTCCAAAGGCAAAAATGTCTGAGGAACACACCAAACATAGGAGTCCAAACTCTGTCCATTCTGTGGATAGCCCTACACTTGAGAGTTATGTCAAACACATAACACTGTTAGAGTTAAACTCACGCAGAAACTCCATGTCTACACAAACCATGTTAGACTAGCATTGATCCAAATGTATAACAGCAATACTTACATTCTCTCCCAATGTCTGGAACATTCTCCCCCATTTTGTTGGCCTGTCTCCCCAGTTTTGGTTGTATGAGGTATTTCCAAATGCCCTCTGTGATGCTGTTGTTCACACACCACCATGAAGTTCTCCTCACTGGCAAGGAAAAGGGACAATGCCCACATGAAGTATTCATTTATAGGAGTATGTTGCCATTCCTTTGGCTATATAAATATCAACACAGCTATTTTGCAAGCAATTCGCAAGTGGGGGACACCAATTGGTGCACAGGCCATCGGCTGCTCATGAGCATTACCTACAAAAGTCAAGCTGCTGCCTATGCAAAACAGATGTACACCCTACATCCATAGGAAAGAGAGAGAAAAACATTGAGAAAAAAAACAGCAGGATATAACCACCTACAATTGTGAAAAATAAAAGGTATGTCAAACAAGTAAGCATGAAATGGACTGCAGTAGGGGGTATGTAAGAATGGGAAATAGGAAGTTTAACATATCTCTCAACAAGACTTCCTGTACTGATATATTGCTGATCAGAACCTATGGCCTAGCATCTGTGTCTATCTGCAGTGACATAGATCATAGGTCAGGCCCCCGAGTCACCCCAGGAAAGGATGGCTCAAATATGACTACTACTGGAGTGTGTGTTGAACAATACTGACTGTGACAATGCTAGGCCAGCTACTGGGATGCCATACACATCAATATCTTACTTGTGAATATAACTATGATATACTTGTTTGTCTCAGAAATGTGAGAGACCTATACCTGGTATTTGCATAGTAAAGTACTGTTGCAGAAGTATGTGTTGAACTGCATGTGATATACTGAGCTCATACCATATAACTGTCCAGTGTTACGCACACTGACCATATGTGTGCCTCATATTTGTAGTCATTTACTCCTAGAGATGTGTTATGTCTGGTAAATCCTTGACAAATCCATGAAGACTGACATTACAACATCACATTCTTTTTCCTCTGGCGGTTCCCATTAGGGGTTGCCACAGTGTACCATATGTTGCTATTTCTGCCTGTCCTCTGCATCTTGCTCTGTCACATCAACCACTTGCATGTCCTCTCTCACCACTTCCAGAACCTTATCTGAGGCCTTCCTCTTTTTCTCTTATCTGGCAGCTACATCTTTGCCATCCTTTTCCCAATATACTCAGCATCCCTCCTCAGCACATGTCCAAACCGAAGTAACCTTGTCTCTCTGTCTTTGTCTCAAAACGTCCCACATGGGTAGACCCTCTCATATACATAGTGCTAATCCTGTGCACCCTCATCACACCCAGTGCAAATCCTAACATCTGTAACTCTGCCATATCCAGCTCTGACTCCTGCCTTTTTGCCTTTGCCACTGTCTCCAACCCATATGACATAGCTGGTCTCACTACCCGCTTGTCGACTTCCATTTCACTTTTACTGGTGCTTGTCTGTCACAAATCACTCCTGACACTCTTCTCCACACTCTCCATCCTGCATTCACTCTCTTCTTTACCTGTCCTCCACAGTCATCATTACTCTGAAATGTTGATCCCAACCATTTCAACAATCCTCGTTTGCCATCTATACTCCCTGCATCCTCAACATTCCACTATCCTCCCTCTTATTCACACACACATATTCTGTCATAGTCCTGCTGACCTTCATTCCTCTCCTCTCTACAGCATATCCCCAATGCTCCAGGTTCTCCTATATCTGTTCCCTACTCTCAATACAGTTCACAATGTCATCTGCAAACATCATGGTCAACAGGGACTACTGTATGATCTTGTTTGCCAACCTACCATCACCATTGTAAATAAGAAAGGGCTCACAGCTGATTACTGATGTCATCCCACCTCCACCTTAAATGCATCCATCACTTGCACCACAGACCTCAACACTGTGACACCACCCTTGTACATATCCTGTACCACTCTTATGTATATCTCTGCCACTCATGACTTCCTCATACAATACCACATCTCCCCTCTAGGCACCCTGTCATATGCTTTCTCTAAGTCCTGAAAGACACAAATCAGCTCCTGACCTCCTCTGTACTTTTCCATCAACACTCTCAGATCAAACATCACATCTGTGGTACTCTTTCCTGGATGACACCATACTGCTGATGACTACTCATCACCTCCCTGCTTAAACTAGTTGCCACAACTCTTTTTCATAACTTTATACTTTGACTGATCACTGTTATCCCTCTGTAGTTACTACAGCTTGGCATCAACCCTATTCTTAAAATGGTAAGAAAACACTTTCTCTACACACTCCTCATGCAACATCTTTCTTTCCAAGATATCATTAAACAATCTGGTTAAAAACATCACTGCCATTTCCCCTAAACACCTTCAGGCTTCCACAGGTATGTCATGTAGACCAGCAGGCTTTCCAGTTCTCATCCTCTTCATAGCTATCCTTACTTCCTCCTTGGTAAGCCATTGCACTTTCTGATTCACTATACCCACATTATCCAACCTTCTCTCTCTCATGCTCTTCATTCATTAGCATCTCAAAGTACTCTGTCCATCTGCTCAATGCACTCCCCTCACTTGTGAGTACATGTCCCTCATTATCCTTTATCACCCTTATCTGCTGCACATCTTTCCTAGCTCAGTCCCTCTCTCTAACCAATTGGTACAAGTCCTTTTATCCCTTCTTAGTGCCCAACCTGTCATATAACTCTTCATATGCCTCATCCTTAGCCTTTGCCGCCTCTCTCTTTGCCAAGTACCTCATCTCCTTATACTCCTTTCTACTTTCCTCATCTCTCTTACAATACCTCTCCTTCTTCCCCATCCTCTTTCTCTGTATACTGTCCTGTACATCATCAGTCCACCACCAGGTCTCCTTGTACTCCTTTCTCCATCCACATGTCACACCAAGCACCTTTCTAGCTGCCTCTCTTACTAGCTCTGCTGTACTTACCCAGATATTTGGTAAATTGTCACTGCCACCCAGTGCCTGTCTTAACTCTTCCCTGAACTCCACCTCACAATCACCCTTTTCCAGTTCCCACCATTTAATCCTTGGTGCTACCCTCACACTCCTCCTCTTCTTGATCACCAACGTCATCTTACAGACCAACATTCTATGCTGCCTAAATACACTTTCCCCTGTCACCACTTTACAGTCTCCAATCTCCTTTAAACTGGACCTCCTACGTTGGATATATTCCACCTCTGTCCAGCTTCCTCCATTCTTGTATGTCACCCTTTGCCCCTCCCTCATGTTATAGTATGTATTCACCACAGCCATGTCCATCCTTTTTGCAAAATCCACTACCATCTCATCGTCTGCATCCCTTTGCTTACCACCATACATACCCATCACTTCCTCATCCCCCACTGTTCCCTTCACCAACATGCCCATTGAAATCTGCTGCAATCACCACTCGGTCTCCCTTGGGTGTAGTCATCACCATATCATCCAACTGACTTCACATTTTTCTTTCTCATCCATCGCACAACCAACTTGCATAGATAAGCACTAACAACAGTCATCATTACACCATCAGTTTCCAGCTTCATAAACATCATTCTTTCAGACACTCATTTCATCATCCAAAAACACTCTGTTCCTTCAAGATAACCCCTACCCCCTTTCTCCTCCCATCCACACCATGATAGCACAATTGTGACCTGCCTCCCATACACCTTCCGGTCTCTTGCACGTACAATATATCAACCTTCCCCTGGCCATCATATGTGCTAGCTCTGTCCCTATACCAGTCATACTGCCAACATTAAAAGTTCTTAACCTCACTACCACACTCCTAGCCTTTCTCCTCTCTTCCTGCCATATGAGTGTTGTACATCCTCCAGGGTATACCTGTCAAAGCAAAGGCTACTGTGCTATCAAATAACTCAGGTGTGTTACAGCAATATTAAGACAGTATTGCTAATTTTGTCCCATTGCCCCCCATGTATGTGTGGTGTCCTACAGATGTCCTGCCCTAATGGGTTGAGAGGGATGACTGGGCAGCAAGAGTGTGAATATAGTGTGCCATACTGACATAGAACAGAAATGTATATTAGGTATTACCTGTGCACATGTCAGTATGAGTAGGTATATCTGGCCGCCACATAACAACAGACATGGGACGCAAAATGTCAGTTAATTAAGCTGTACATGTTGTACATGTTTGTAATCTTGAAAAGCTACAATAAGGCTACTCCCTCCATGTGGTAGCTAGCTCCAAGATGATCCATTTAGCGGGTATTATCTATCCCCTTTCTTGTAGTTGCTGGTATGCAAGCACTACATATGTATCCCAGGTCCTTCATTAAATAAAAACAATTTTTAATTCTGTTTAGTTAAAAATGACAAACACTTTCCTCGGAGCAAATTTCTTGTTATGGCAACTTGGCTCAATATAGTATATATGAACACCTACATAGCAGTATGAACTCAACAATACCTTTCTTGTAAAACCTGCCTCCACAAAAGTAGAGTAATCCCCTTTGCTGAATGGCAGGAATACACAAACCAAAGACTTGGTCCCTATATTGGCTATATAGGGCAAAGTAGGAGCAGGCACCAACCTGGCATCAAGTCAGTCATTGTCTGAACAAGCATATAAGGTCACAGGTGAATTACTGTAAGGCTAACTATGAGTACAAATCAGGCACATCCACCAAGGCCAGTCACATGGCCATCTTCCCACATGTCTGGAATCTCAGAGGCAACAAACCAACCCAACCTGTAATAATGGTCAATCAGACCACATACACACACAACATAGCCATAGCCAACCTATTGCAGATAGGGTTAGGGCAAACATCACCCCCTGGCTCAGCATCACTATAGGTGGATATGCACAGCAACTGCACCCTTCCCCTCATCACCAGTGAGCAGGTACATGCTGCCTACTGAAAGGCAACAATCACAAGTATCCATGGGACATGATAACATCCCTGTCCGCATCCTACATGAACTCAGGCATCTGCTCCCAGCTCCATTACACACTGTAGTCACACCAAGCCTCAGCACCATGCACACGCCATCCACATGGAAGATGGCCAATGTCATCTGTCTACACAGACCTGAATGAGGAATAGAGGATTATACAATTAACTGGCCCTCATTAGGGGGAATATGACACATCAGGACCAGGAGTGCAATGCATCCTGATATTGTGCTGATAGATTACAGGGGTATGGTGTGGTTGTGAGTGGTGGCTACTGGTCTTTAATGCACATGTGCAGGTTCTGTACACGCTGTTGCCAAATGTATGAGGTCCTGTGATGTGTCTCCCTGTTTATATCTTCCAGGTGCGATGTTGCATCAGAAAAGGGCAACATTTTTAGCGGCTAAGACTATCATTATCATCAAAGCCATACTTCAGCACCATGCAATACTGTTGAGCCAGAGCCAGCAACATCTGCGAGAGAGGACTACCCTGTGGGATGACCTTGTCCACAGGGTAAAGGGTGTTGGCCTGCATGCATGTACATACGATCAATTCTGGCAGCATGCAACTGACCTCATATGCCATGCCTGGCAAAGGGCTGCACCATGGCCAGGACTGCACAGCCACAGGAGGGGGCTCAGCCATGCAGCCCCCACTGACAGCCACCGAGGAGCTCCTCTCCAACCTTGGGGCACCCACCCAGTACAACATCAGGATAAAGACTCTCACATGCTGGAGGTGGGTGGTACCCAGACAATGGACAAGGAGTGTGAAGGTAAGGCCACAGTGGAGATTACTAGACTAGTGTAGCAGACATACTTGCATCTATAGAGTATCTACATGCATGTGTCAGGTCAGATTGCAGTTGTGGATGTGGTTTTCTAATGCAAAGAAGTGCACATCTATGGGAATGACAGCAAATTGTGTAGTACTGGGGGCTGTACTGTGAATGTGCAGACATGCTGCATCCATCCTGTACCAATGCCACATGTGAGTCTGCTGACAATACCTCTCTCCCACAACTACCTAGATCCATCTGGTCTGCATGTGGCACAGCAGCCTGAAGCTGGTGAGTATGGAATTTTTATGTTGTGGTTTGCCAATACTTTAGGCATGTGAAGGGCATGCAATTTACCATGCACACAACTGTCAGTCATAGCCGTATTGCTTTATGTGCATGTTCACTTGTGGTGGTGGTTAACTGCATTGCATCAGAGTGGTCAACACAGGGGCTTATCTGAAGAGAATGTAACATTCCTATAGCATACATCACAACCTGTTAGTGCAAGACTTCTGGACAGAGACCATCAAAATGGGGGGACAAATGGCGTAAGGTAGGAACACGTGTGAAACATTACTCTTATACAGTGGCTATAAACAGTGTACACATGCTGTTAAGATGCCAGGTGTTTGTTATATATACAAATTGAGACCACGATGTGTCAGTCCACACCTTTTCCAACCTTTATGACCCATAACATAAACAACTCACTTGTAAAATTTACCAATCTGTTGGGCACCAAATATGGACTATACAAGCTTTACAATAAGCTGGATGCATACACGTGCACAGCCTTCAGATAATATTTTATTACAGCAGCTTGTGATTTACTGGCAGCATTCAGTCTGCTTGGGTACACACCTGCCATGCCCTCAAGTAAAGGGACTCTGAGTAACACCAAACAACAGTCTGCTCTCCAAGCAGGATATTCATGACATTTGCTCAGTTACCTGCAACACCAACAGCCATGGCTTGCAGACAGCTTACAAAGCAGCAAAGGGATCTCATTTTTGAAAGGTATCATTCAGGAGTAGGTACAACATTACCACAGCATTGCATACACCATGGAACACAGTGGAGACAGTCATTAAAAGGTGGATTGGATATGGGACAACAGTGTTGTTGAAAAGAACCTGACATCCCTCCAAAACTGATGAAAAGACATGTCCAAACATGGTCAGGGAGGCTGCCAGGAGATATACAGCAACACTGGGGGTGTTTCATGAATCTCTTGCAAGTACTGGTGTTGTATACTATATGTGAGAACAATCCCCCATATTCTGCATAAGTCTGGCCTATGGGGTAGGGTCAGAAGATGGAAGCATTTCCCCACACCAAAAAAACGTCCGGGGTGGATACAACTTGCAAAACAGCACATCAAGTCTCCCAAAGGCATGTGTGAAAATGTGTTATGGTGTAATGAGACTATGGATCGACTTCACAGCCACAATACCAAAAGGTACGTGTGGTGTGCAAGCAACACCTCTCTTCACCTTAAGACCACCATCCCTATGGTGAATCATGCTGGTGGCATTGACTTGCTGTTGGTATGCTGTTCTAAAGCCAGAACTGAGCCTGTAATCACTGTGGTGGGAATTCTGAACAGTTCAATAACACTCATGTCTGGCCCACGTCCATCAGGTGTCTGGAGGAATGCTGTGGATGGGGAGGGTTGTCAGCCTTCATCATGACAAAGACCCAAAGCATACACCCAAAGCTACCTAAGAATGGCTCCACCTGAACACACTCATGGTTACTGATGGGCCCAGCCAGAAGCTAGACCTAAACCCAATAGCAAAACTCCAGTGTGACGTGATGAGGTCTGTGCATATGAGCTGCCCTTGTAATCTGACAGAATTGGGGGATATTTTCAAGGAAGAGTGGGAAAATAATGCCAAGTCAAGATGTGCCATGCTGATAGACACCTTCCCAAGAAGAGTGAATGCTGTAAGTCGCTTACAAGGTGCTTCAACAAAGTATCACTTTAAGGGTGTGCACACTTATGCAACCACCATATTGTACATATTTCATTCATTAGATTTTACACGAAACAGATTTGTTTGTTTATTAATTGGCTTGCACAGGTCATATGTCACATGAAAGGTGGGTAATATATTTGAATGCATTATTGCGGTCTCATCTTATATATTACAGGAACATGGCATGTTAATATGGTTGTGTACACTTATCATATCCACTGTAAGCTTAGAAGGTTGGTGGTGTAACAGGAATAGTGTGCCCACACATTTACTGCTGGTTTGGAGATTTGAAACTCAAATGTATGTTATTAATCAGTGACATCACTCCTCAGATCATCCCAGTTATGTATCAGACAAACACAGGGGCTATGAGAAACAAAGCAAACATATGCGCCAGACATCTACACATCCTGTGAGGGTCTGTACAGTTGTGAGGTATGTCTATTCTGTAGTAGTTGCCACTGTGCTATACAGGTGAACAGCAATGATGCGTACATGGGTGCAGTCTGTGCTGGGGAAGGGCCATCACCTGCTAACACTACTCATGTATCTCAGAGCTCTATATTGTTAGTTACATGTAGTAAAACTAGCTGCAATGCATGATGTTGAGGGCTGTGTGTCACCATTTGTATAATGTGAGGTCTGTGTAATAGATTTGTGCCACCTCACCTGTAAATGCCTGTGTGAGTGTGTGTGTGTGTGTGTGTGTGTGTGTGTGTGTGTGTGTGTGTGTGTGTGTGTGTGTGTGTGTGTGTGTGTGTGCGTGTGTGTTGTGTGTGTGTCTGTGTTAGTATGTCTGTGTGTGTGTGTGTGTGTGTGTGTGTGTGTGTGTGTGTGTGTGTGTGTGTGTGTGTGTGTGTGTGTACCAGCCAACCTCAAAGTGAAGATATTAATAGTATCCATAACTAATCAATACTGTGTGTTTGTTAATTTAAACTGGGACCACAGTAGCCTACTGATACAAGGTTATCCTGTTTTTCCACATGAGAAATGGTTAAGAAATGACTTACTAGTTTCAGAGCAGTCCTTGGTCAATTCTGATTGTTTCTTAAACACAAACTTGTCTTTGCTTTGGCTCATTAGCAGCAGTACAAAAGAACTGCCTGCTCACACCCTTGGTCTCCCCTCCCCCTTCCCTGTTTATTACCTTAAGCCAATCCCAAAGTTAATAAATATTACCTGTGGCAGGCGCCATTTTTAAAACTACAACCACCCTTTGTCACTATCATATGTTCATTTCTCAGTTTACTCTGTTACCTGATTGTTTCCAGCCCCCTCATAAGAGCAACTAACAGGGTCTCTGCCCGCTTCACTCCCCACCCTGCCCCATATTAAATCCCGCCCCCAGTAGTCCTACCTTTATTATACTCACAAACCCCTCCCATCTTTCCAATAGCCAACCACAGCACTAACCCAACACTACGTCCTCCATTTTCCCACTACTATCACACCTCTTCAACTAACATGTACAAGCATACCTTACCTATGCTCACTGCATGCACTCTCCTTGCATATCTTGCATCCTACCAAAGCTTCATCTTTCCCTCACTCAACCACTACCACTGCACTACTATTCACACCATGACTCCTGTCTCACCCTCACTCAGCTCCCCTCCCACCAACTCAAGAACCATCCCTATGTACCCCTCACATATTCTACCAACTATATTACTCAAATATAAAGCATCCCTACAACTTAACATAGTAACCCTCCCACCATACCTATTACCCACAGAGCACACTCATAAAGTTTCCCTAATAAATAAACACATTCAAAAACTGAGAAAACTAACAACCTCATGCATATCAAAACTAGCCCTACGTGGAGACATCCACCCCAAAGCTGGCCCTACCATCTCCAACCCCAATCCTCATAATCAGACTAGAAACCACAACTTCTCCCATATCACAGCAAATAGAAAGTCAAGTGACTTCCTTCTACTAAGCCTAAATATTAGAAGTATATCCAACAAAGTCCATGAACTCCATGCCACCATAGATTTGTACTCCCCAGATATAATGATCCTGACAGAAACCCGGCTAAAACCTCACATTACCAGTGAGCAAATACTCCCTACCAGTTACGGCATACTAAAAGTAGACCGGCTAAACAAGAAAGGAGGCAGTGTAGCTATATTTAAACAGCATCTAAACATCCAGATCTTAAAATCATCAGTTCCACAAATAGACAATGAAGAAATAATATATGACAACTTCAAAATAAACCAAAACAAAACCATCAACATAATTAGATGCTACTTCCCACCTGGCCAAAACATCCCTCCATTAGAAAACCTCCTCAACTGGTCTACCCACCATCTCCCCCAAGAAACTATAATTTTAGGGGATTTCAATATTGACTGGCAATCCTGTTCTGGCAACATTCCAACCCATCATATAAACCTTCATGGCTTCACCCAACTAATCCAGTCGCCAACCAGGATAAATAAAATTTCCAGCAAGCACACTACCCTGGAATGGCTACTAGTCAGTAAGAGCCCCCAGTCATATATAACATGCTGCTTATCAGATAGCCTCAGTGATCCCTCCCCAACATTCCTACTCAAAAAATACCTATATCAAGCTAAACCTGTCATCTACCGTCAAATACGTAAAAAATTAAACTTCAACCCTCTCACATTCATCTCATCCCTCAAAGAATGTAACTGGCATCCCCTAAAGTACCTCAGTCTTGATGACGCAGTTGAATTTTTTAATACTACCTTCCTGAGCATCCTTAATTACCATGCCTCCATAAGACTTTCCAGAACCCTCCCCATGGCTACAGAAAACCACTAAGTCAGAAATGAAAAACGGGGATAAAGCCAGGGAGCACTGGCCCAAAACCAAAACCCCCTCAACTAGACAGAGATACCTAGAACTACGCAATAGAGTTAAAAAGCTAATAAAACAGGAAAAATTCCAATACTACCAGTCTGCCCTAGACTCCTCCCAACACAGCCCCAAACAATTCTGGTCCTCCATAAACTCCATCCTCCACCCAGGTAAATGCAGTACCCCTCCTAACATCCCTCACTCCTCCAAAAATAGTGCTACCTCATTCAACACACACTTCACACAAATCATACTATCACTAGGTAAACAACACAACCCCTCTCCCCCATCCCACACCTTCAACTAGTAATCTCCACACTGCCTTCTCTTTTTCTCCTGTACCTACCTCCAACATAAAAAAACTCTTAACTAAACTTAAGCCCGCCAAATTAGCAGCAGACAACCTCCCAAGTGAATACCTACAAATCTCAGCTGATGTATCCATCTTGATTAACTGATCTCTGTCAGGAAGTTATGTTCCCACACTCTGGAAAGTATCACATATAATTCCCCTCCACAAAGGTGGCCCCTCCACAGAGCTAACCAATTACCACCCCATAGCTATTCTCTCTCCACTCTCCAAAATACTAGAGAGATGCATACATTCTCAGGTCTCAGACTACCTCCTTACTAACAACCTCCTTTCCAATACTCAACATGGTTTCTGACCAAACCATAGTACCACCACTGCCTTACTCTCCTTTACTAACACTATCCTTCAGCATAAAAACAATGGCTATCTCTCCTCTGCTACTTTCCTAGACCTATCTAAAGCATTTGACATGGTTCCACACAAACAGCTCATCTCTGTCCTCAATAACCTATCCTTCTCTCAATCAGTCACCAACTGGTTTCAGAGTTACCAGTCTGACCGCCAACAATCCGTTGTATGGAAGAATGACATATCTCCCCAACCACCTGTCTCCATAGGGGTTCCCCAAGGATCCATCCTTGGACCCCTACTCTTCTCTGTTTTCACCAATAATCTAGCCTCTGCCACCAAACATGGCACACTCATACAATACGCAGATGACACAACCTTCATCTACTCAGCCCAGTCCCTACCCAAACTGCAAAAAGTCACACAGGAAGCCTTTTCCTCTGTTGAAACTTGGTTATCTGATGCCCAATTAATACTCAACCCAAATAAAACTAAACTACTCATCTTCCAACCCAGCAAACATACTCAATACAACTCTCACTTTAACATCACAGCAAAAGGCAACACCACTATATACCCAACTGAACACACCAAATTAATAGGAGTGGAAATAGACAATAAACTAAAATTTGACATTCACATATCCATGACCATCAAAAAAGTCCACAAAAAACTAGGAGCATTATACAGAAATAAGCAACTTCTCACCAAAGCAGCAAAGATTTCAATAGCAAATTCCCACCTTATCTCCACCCTACTTTATGTCTCTCCAATATATACCAACCTAAGGCAATGCAATCTAAATAAGCTAGAGACCTGCTACAACAAAATCACCAAATTTGCCACAGGGGCATCCTACCGTAGGCACCACTGTCTCTCACTTGCTGAACTGGGCTGGCTTGAACTCCCTCACCTCCTTCAATGGTATCAACTATCACTCGCCCACAAACTAGTAAACCATCCACTAAATGTCCCATCCCTCCAGAATCTACTCCAACTCTATCGCACCACCAGACCACTAAGATCCAGCAACAAAAATCACTTGTAGATCACTAAAGCCAATAACTCTGCTGGTGAAGCACTATTCTCTTGTGCCATAGCCAAATTATGGAACTCCCTCCCACCCACAATTATCTCCATACCATCATGCACCCACTTCAAAACATTACTAAAAGTGCACCTAAACACATACTGGCTATGCCCTTGCAACTCCCACTCTAATATCACCCACCTCATCCGACCACTACTTTTCTTTCTACCCCACTAACTACCTTGATTATAGCAAGCTCAGATGCTCATAAGCCTAGTACTTATTATACAGCAGGAACTTCTTATTGTAACATTTGTTAATGTCTGTTATGTACTTCGCAGATAAAGATTCTAGTTGTCTACTGATGTACTATGTTCTTCATCTGTAAATATGTTTGTAATTAATTGCTATGTTAAATTTTATTAATCGCTATGTAATCCAATGTAATTACTGTCTGTTTATTTTAACTGTGGAGCTTTTCTTCCCGGGCCTCCGCTGAAAATGGACCTACGTCCAATCGGACACTCCCTGTCAAAAAATGTAAATAAATAAATAAAATTAATGTACATATGTTGTCTTCCCCTCACAGGTGGAGATGGGGTTCAGGGTCCTTCTCACTTGGAAACTGATGCCATTGTTTCTGCAGATGCTGAAAATGATGATAAGAATATTGAGGTACAGGTGGGCTTGCCAAGGGCTGAATCTGTGCCATTAGTTGGCATCCCAGTCTTGTCCACACCATCCCCACACACAGTGACAATGCCCACACATACTCCATCACCAGTGGCCACAGATGGACAGTTGGCAGGTGGTGGCATGGAACAGGCTAGTGTGGTGACTATGGCAGGAGTGAGTGTAGACAATGGCCATAGTCGGAGGCCAGGCAAGGTCCCACACAGGCAGATGGACAGGTGTGCTCACAGGAGGGCTGCTGCTCATCAAGCCACCTGCCACAGCAGGTGTCACCAGGTGCATGTTTTGGTCTGTCATAGATGCACCGGCATGTAGTGAACACCGCACCAGTCAAATACTCAAGGTGGTGGATGTAAATCGTCTTGATTTGCGTGGTGACATACATGACCTTGTTGAGGCCACACATCAAAATACTGAAGTCATGAATAGACAGTGGGGTGAGACCTTGGCAATCCTCAACCATGGCATGTCTGTGCTAGAGCATGTGGTAGAGATGGGCATCTACCATGAGGACGATGTTCAGCACAAACAACTGCTGAGAGTCTACGGGGTCATGCACCTTCACACTCCCATAGTGGCAGTGACACCAGCACTACCAAAAGGGGGTTGCTGTCCACATCACCTGGAGTAGGCCATGGGAAAGTCGTCCTGGCTGGTACCATTAGGGGCATGGATCCAGCAGACAACAGTCACAATCAGGAAGCAGTACTGCACCTGTCCTTGGGCCTGGTGATGTCAATGATACCCTTGGAAGGACTATTTCCCATGTCCATGGCTGAAGACAGTGAACTAGACACCCTGCCATGTATGGTCCACAGCTTTGCAACATACCCTTGTTTAGGGCAGTCACATGGTGTGACTGTGTAAATACATAAATACAGGCATCATTATCACAGGCAGGTCACCTCCAGGCACACACACACAGCACCTCTGCACATCCCATCTATTGGATACCCCTCCAAGCACACACATGATGTCAACCATATGGCCCAGCCTAGGCCTCTGACTAACCCACGTCACACCCTGTGCATTTGATGATAGCTGTGCCACATCCCTGTCATCCATAACATCAATGCAAGGACATGCTAATATGAGTCTGATGCACAGGGTGAATATAGTACAGTGTAGCTATGTAATACTATGAAAGGTGCTATCTGCTTGCATTTGTTATGGGTACACATACAGGTGTATGTACCTTATTAGCCAGGATGTATTACTGCTGTTAGTACCACTGACTGAATGTAGTCTGCCATGCTGTATTCTGTTTGTGTTCCAGGTGTCTGTGTGTCTGCAGGGTATGGCCCTGCAGACATTCCCAAGAAGTAGTATGGCAGAGTGGGAATACACTGACCATGTCATAGACAAGGTACAGCTTTATATGTACATGCACCAGGTGTGTATGCATGCAACAGTGTGTGAGGGATACTGTTGTCAGACAGTGTGACCTTGCATACATACCCCTTGTCACAGACAGGTAGCCTTCAGACATGTCACCTCAGTGTTGTGTAGTAGCACAGGCTCATATATACAGAACAGGTTACTGCAGCACTGTCAGCAGGTACCTCACAAGTGTAGCCATTATATGAACTGCAATAGATTCACCTGTCAACACCTACAGTAACAAAAATGCACTTGGCAATAGACAGATTAGTAAACCTACATTTCCACTTTGATGTACTGCAGTACTACATACACATGACATGCCCCACCTACATTATATGCATGTCACATAACACACTACCTCTTGCAACACCTAATATTCTGAATGCCTTCATGTATGCTGAGATAACCCACCAGAAATGGCATGTGGAGTCATGTATTTGCTCCTACAAGCCTGGACAAGTGATAGTGTAGCAGACATTGTATCAGCATGATATTTCAGTCAGGTATGATACCCGACACTGGCATATGTGTCACTACACTCATTGTTGCTGATTTGGCAACAATAGCACACACATGGACATTGCTAAGGGACACAGACCACATATAGGTTGCAAACATCTTGATATTCCATAAGCATCTGTACAGAGGACTGGTATTGCCTGCACAATGGTTTAACATGCTGCATGTGAGGCAGATGCTGTTACCATACTATATAAAGTAATGCCATTGGGAGGTGGTAAACAGGTGTGGATGGTACACACATCAAAATGGCATCATCTAAACAAGATATGATCTTCACATGTACCACACACACTTACTTACCAGTATTGAGATTAGAATCCCTGCCTATATAGTTATTAATACTATAGTGTTACACAGTTATCACATGCACTACAGAACTTACTGGGCTGACAACTGGCCAAAGATGTTGATAACTGCACAGCTGAGGTAAACTATTACAAGTGCCAGAATGCTGATTTCAGTTTTTCCTTTAGATCTTTCTAGTTCTTTCTCTCTTACACTTCAAATATCCTAATAGCTTTGCACTTCAATAGGTTTTTGTATCAATTATTCTAGCACACCTGAGAGCCATCAGCAGTAGTCATTCCTCATGGAATTAGCTCCAGTACTTAGTAGTTATGATCATCCCTCCTGGGATGATTAAAATGCAGTTCACTGTGCTTTTGCCCATTAAACGTGTGCACTTGGGCATTCTGAGGCACTGTTGCAACTGCCTCATGTACACAGACAACCCTCTCCTTTAAACTCCCAACACTCAGACTTGTGAGAGTTACCCCTATATCACTGAAGTGGAAGATATGCACTCTCCAGCGAAGACTGGACTAGCTGATCAAGAGGAGAAGTGTCAACACCTGCACCTCACCACATGGAACACATACCCCTCCAGAACACCCACTATCACAGCTCTGACATATAAACAAAAACCATAGACCCACCTTCACCGATGCACTCAATAGACATTTACCCAAATAGCAGAGACCACTAAGACAGACACTCATTTGATCACTACAACACAGCACAAACCACAGGACACATATCTCACCTACACAGTGCGCCCCTCAACCAAAGCCCCTAAGGCTAATCACCTTGCCTGGTACGGTAATCATATGTGACTCAATCGTAAGGCACACAGATGTCCCACTCACTAGGTTGAACATGGAAAAGGTAACAGCTGTCTATCAGGTGCCAGAAGCCAATACATAACACACCCATTCAGATCACTCCACAGCAACTACAAGTATTCCTCTGTCATTGTCCATGTGTGTGTGAATGACCTGAGATGCACCTCCCTGGACTACATGAAAAGAGACATGGTGGAATTCTCATATTATGTGGGCCAGAAAGGTACTATGTAGCCCTGAGCAATATACTACTGTCACCCAGAATTATACCACAGTACAAACAACAAATGATTGATTTCAACAATTGGCTTAAGTGTCTGGTGTCATTCTCAGGGGTTCCAGTATCTGTCTGCTTGGGATGACTTGACTGACAGATTGTGATGGCTTGCCAAAGATGGCCTGCATCTGTCACCCCTGGGTTTCCAGGTACTGGCTAAGTGTCTTGCCACCCCTATAGTGCCTTTTTCGGTGGTGTTTCAAATAAATTTACCACCATAACAGCTCTGCATAAATGCAATCTGAGGGTCATGCTGCTCAGCACTAGACATCTAAATCTCAAGATGCAGTCACTCAAAGCACTCCTCAAAATGGAGAACATTGACATTTGTGTTGTAAAAGAGACCTGGTGTACAGCAGCAGACAGCACCCCTGCACTACCAGGTTATAACTCATTCCACAGCTGTCAACCCCAAAACATGGACCACAGATCCAAAGGAGGTGGTGTCTCCATATTCATAAAGGATATGCACACCTCCAGACTAGTATCCCAGCATAAAGCATCTGAGATACTTCAGGTACAACTGACATTGGGTAATAGTGCAATCCAGGTCATAGCCTGATATAGGTCCCCAACCATGTCCCTAGACTCTTAATCCACATTCCTCAACATCCTGGAATCTATCAAGGTCCAACCCAACACTCTCATACTAGAAGACTTCAACTACTCCTCCTTCAACTGGGAAAGATACTCAGGCACCAATACACTGGCCCAATACTTCCTGGAATTCATCAGTTCCAATACCCTGGAACAGCTCATTCTGATAACCAGTAGAGGAAGCAACATCCTTGACATGTGTTGATTACACATATATGGGACCTTGCTTGACAACAGTAGTCAATCTTTACTTGGTCAGATCCAGCCATAATGGAATCACCATGGAAATCCACATCTCACCCACAACTTCTGCAAAGGTAACCATTGTGAAAAACTTCTCTGAAGCTGACTTTGGACTCCTAAAAACAGAGGTGGCTAACTTCACAGCACCCATGCCAATGGAAAATACCTGCATGACTGCTAAATCATACACAAATGCACTGTACAAACATGTACATCAATGCATGGAACTAGCCATACCCAATAGATCCATGGCACTCTCCTCCAAACATTGGATGACAATCTGGTCATCCCCTGCCATTAATAACCTGCACAGCAGAAAGAAGAAAGCGTTGCAGAAAAAGGTGGAGTCCCAAGAGTGGTAAAACTCCCTTATTAGCCTCAACAACAACCTGAGATCTTTCATGAAATCATCTAAAGCCAGCTTTGATGGCAGAATTTCAGCAGACACTGACAACAGTCACAAAACCTTTGATAGTTATATCAAGAACCTCCATGGCAATACCCAGACAAGGTCTGAGTTACTCCAAAATGCTACCCCCTATACTGAGCCAACAGATATTGACAGCATTCTTGCCAGCAGATTCAGTTCCAGCTTTACCCATCTCTACCACCACAGGGAAAGAATCAGAATGCCAGACGAATGCTAGGATTCCAAGATTAGTGCCACCTAGGTTAAAGCTGCATTGTCCATGGGCAAGAATACAGCTTCCATGAGACCCAAAATTATCCCTGGCTCTGTTCTACATGAACTACAAAGATACTTGGCACCACATCTGTGTGCCCTGTTCAGTCACAGCTTCACCTCAGGCTTTGTATCTCCCAAATGGCACACTGCTACAGTAATCCTTCTCCATAAAGGGGTAGCAACTACAGACCCTGGGAATTATCAGCCCATTAGCCTGATGAGTCTGACATATACAACTATGGAGTGCATCATCAGGGACCTGATCGACAAACATATAGGTAATCTCCTAATTCTGGACCCCACACAGTTTGGCTTTGTGAAAGGGAGATCATGCCTGCTCAACCTGGTTGACTTCTTTGAGCCAGTCACCAGGTCTGTGTATGATAGTAAGGCACTGCATACAGCCTACATCAATCTGGCCAAGGCTCTTGATACCATTCCTCAGTCAGGAATTATTGATGAACCCAACAAACTAGGCATCAAGCCCTATATCACTAGGGGGTTTGCACACTGGCTCACAGATATAACACACAGTGTGAAAGTAACTAGCTCCAAGTCAGACTGCCAACCAGTCACAACTGGAGTCCCACAGGGATCAGTCCTGGCTACTGTCCTGTTCAGAATCTACTTCTCTGTAGTCCAGGCCAACAGAAAGGAACTCTGGCTGACCAAGTTCACAGACGACTGCAAGCTGGGAGCCATCATTAACTCCACAAATGATGCAGAAATCCTACAGAAAGGCCTCAATGAGACCACTGACTGGTGTGGAAACCATGTCCTGAAGCTTAACACCACAAAATGCATCATCAGCCCCTTTGGAAAAAACTCAGTTCTCACTAAGTGCCACATCAATGGGAGCCCACTGAACACTCTATGTGTAATAAGAGATCTGGGGACACAGGCTAACAGCAACCTCATTAGACCAATCATCAAGTATAATGGCTCATTTTGCATGTACCTCACTAGACACCTGCAACAGCTGGAGAGGCCACAGATGTACCTCACAAAGAGGATCCTAGCATTAGACACATGTCCTACACAGACAGACTCAAAATGCTCCAGCTATTCTCTGTCTCATATCACCTACTTAGAGGCACTCTCTGCTTGACTTGCAAAGCCATGCCTGACCCAGCTGTTTTAGAAATGCTACATATAAAGACATACCAATCCCTCTGCACCATACACTGCAGAGACCTCAACCTCATTATGACAATCAACACAACATGCTGGAAGGACAGGTTTCTCACCCTGAGACTGCACATGTTCTGGAATAGACTTCTGATACATATCAAGCAAAGCACCTAGACGACCCTGTTCCAGAGAAATCTTGATTAGTGGATGGGTAATGGAAATTCACCCCAGGGATCACTCCAGTGGCTCTACTTGATGGAGCACTGGTAACTAACATCAGGTGGTACAATGGCAGGGCACTTCTATGGGCTGGGCTTGTAAAGGCTCCAGGGTCATTAGCCTAGTATACACCTATGAACCTATAAGGGGAGTGTCATCAGCATAACGGATAAAGTAGGTCAGTGGGTGGGAAACTTCAAATTTATTGTCACTGATAGAATATTGGGACATAGATCAATAAAAAGTGGTTGGCATAATGCGTTAAACAGAAAAGAAAAATATTGGATTAGGAGGACTGTTTTTACCTGGTCTTAACAAACATTTGTAATAATTGTTTAATGGGGTTTAATTATTCCATTATATTTGGATATATAAGGTGATTTATGTACTGTTGGTGTTTTACAGTGAAAAAGGCCATTGGGCCAAAACCGGTCAGATTTTGTACATTAAAAGATGTTTGCTCCAGCTGAGTGCTGGCTATTTGTTTTATTACGTTTTGCTTTTTGAGCCTGAGCACCTGCTGCCCTTGCAGAGGTCTTGGTTTGGGGATTTCCTTTGTTGCAGTCTGCTGGTGGCTTTTGCTGGACATCAACTTTTTTTATCCAGCTTGGGTTTCACCGATTTAGTTGGTGAAGGAAGTAGTTATTTACAGAATGCAAGGTCAACTGTTTTTTTATTGGATTTACATTCATTAAGAAGGTTTGAAGAATTGAAGGGTTTGCTGTCTTTGTGTTATGATGTATTTGACATTTTCATCAGTT
This sequence comes from Protopterus annectens, assembly GCF_019279795.1. Lineage (NCBI taxonomy): Eukaryota > Metazoa > Chordata > Ceratodontiformes > Protopteridae > Protopterus > Protopterus annectens. The sequence goes on from NC_056739.1 coordinate 508,769,921, forward strand.
GTGCTTGTGCCATTCAGAGTTAAATATTCGCTTTCTGAAGAGTGGCTTTGGAGAAGCAGTGCTGTTTTCTGAACAGATAAAAGCAAGACAATTTTGTGGTCTGAGAAGTTTCACCTTCATTTGGGCAAGTACTGGTTCTAATTGTTCAATATACAGCTATGCCATTGGGATTTTTGACTGTTTGGCCCTCTTATGTTCTACTTTGACGACATTTTTCTGAACTGTAAAGCTAGGATGAATATCGATGGTTTGGTGTTGTATTTTTGACTGCATATTCTTATATTACTACTAACTGGTAAGCCGTTTGTGGCATTGTCTTCATTATCAAACATTTATTATTTGAAAGCTGGCTAAAATCTTTTTTCAACATATAGATAGTGATGTATTTTTATACATTCACAATTGGGTTATAGTAGAAATAACTCTGGTGGTTTACAACAGTACATGGAGAAATAGGATTGGCATTTTTTGTGGTTCAGAGTCGCTGCTTGTTCATCGGAGATAAGGGGCTCTATGGAGTTTCTTTTCAGTATTTTTCTCCTTTTATCAGGGAAAATACTAGCGAGTAACATTTGTTCATGTCTTAAACTGTGGTGCCTATGAATATATGCAGTACGAATCATATTTTAACCCCGGGATTCATGAAGCTTGCACCATGCGTCAGAGTAGTATCGGTGATCTAGCACCAAATATGGCCACTGATCGAATCAAGTAAGAGCTGTTTCCATGTGCACTACCAGCGTACGGCAGAGCTGCACAGCTCCCGGCGCATGTATGCTAATTACCCCATGCACAGTAGTGTAGCATGCAAATGAATGTATATAGTGATTCATGAAGTGGTGCAGGCATAGCATAAGCATGTAGAAATGAAAACAAAAAAAAAAAAAAAAAACGGTTTACATTTTGTCAAACATAAAATTGGAGCCATGAAGGCGGACCAAACGTATGTATTATAATGTCAATATATGCCAATGGCTAAATATATAGCCAATGGCATAAAACAACATGCACAACATATACAAAATAACATTTAATGCCATGGCCACACCAACGCAAAGTAAAACCGCAGTGCATCGGTGCGCAAATGGGATCACAAGGAAAATATATTTAGATGTCATAAAACTGTAATGTAACGCAATTCATGATATCCCCATAATAGTCAATGGCACGCATGCTACACAACAACCATGGTGCAAGGGTTGCTAAGGGTCTGTGACAATGTTCCATGCAGTAACTAGGAATTAGCAGTCAATGCCATGCAAATGAGTCAAGTAATACTGAATTGCAAATGCCCTGTCAGCGTAAGTATGTACCACATGGCGTAGCGATACAACACCGAGGAGTGGCCTGGAGGTAAACATGACAGCAAGACAGGGGCATGCCACCATAGCTGTAAGCACATTGGATCATTGCTAATCCATGTTACATGTTCCTAAGCAAAGCCACAGGACAGGGGTGTGGAAGTAGCCATAGCTTTGCTTAGCTGAGAGCACACAAGGTAACCGAAAGTTCATGTGAACGTGGATGAAAACGTGCATGAAACCCAGTAAATGGCTGTGCCCAGCGTGAACCACAGCTGAAACAGGAAGGATACGGGAAGACAATAAGGAAATGCTGCAGCATGGTAATTAGAGTATAAATGAGTAATTAACACCTAGAAACTCACAGTGGGCCATAGGCAACAGCTACTCGAAACAAGGCAATGAAACAAACTGATAAATCCACAAAAAACTGGAACAATGGTGAGACAGCAGCACAAAAAATGGCAAGAAAGTTAAAACTTTTAATATAGTAAAGTGCTTTTCGTTTGAATAAAATAAACTTCATCAGACAAGTGGTGACCATACAATGAACCTTATATACTGAAACTGATTAATCATACAATTAAGTAATATACTTAATGAGCGACTTTTAAAGAAAGACAACTGCAAAATCCACTGTAATACAATATGTAGTACACAATGTATCCATTTCCTGGAGTAACACATAACATAAAATAAAAATGTAGTAAAATGCTCAAAATTCTGAAAACTAGAGAAACATTCCTAACAATGTCATCTTATTAGGCTTTTAAGCTTCAAAATACTGCTAATGGAACAGCCTTCGTTCAAACCAGGCATGGTATACGCATTTAATCTAATCTGCCAAGTAAGTTCAAGTTCTTCCAACTTTAAATCTACCGGACCACCTCTAGGAGTTTGGCAAATCTGATCTATTACTATAAATTTATAACTATGGTCTGGATTAGAAGAAATGTGTTTGGCCAGAGCGTGTTCAGGTTTGTTTTTTCTAATGGCATAAATATGCTCATAAAGGCAGTCACGGAGACGCCTCTCTGTTTTGCCAATATAAAACGCTAAACAGCACTGACTCTGGGCTAAGTAAATAATCATCCTAGAATTACAATTAACCCTATGCTTCAAAATATACTGTTGGTCATGCACCTTAAATCTGTTAGATTCAATAATGTATTGAAAAAAACTACAAGATTGGCATTTGTACATGCCGACAGTCCTACTTGGTCTCATTTTATGTTGTTCAAAGAAAGCTGCTGCTGTCTCGTCATTGTTCCCATAGGCAACAGCTAACAAATCTGCTAGCAGCAACCTGCAGAACAGGAAAGGAGAGGTGCCGTACAGCAAAGAAAAGAGAACTGCCATGGCAGAACAAAGCAAACTTGCAGTAGATCAACTACATAACACATTTCCCAACACAATCCTGGGTTGTAGAAGCACAAAACAAGAAAGGCAGCAGCTGGATGCATGCCTGACAATGGGAGGGGAATTAGGTTGAAAATAGAAGTAAAGGGCAATAGATGAATCATGGCAGACAAGCGTAAGTCAACACCAAAGCCCCCACAATAGCAGTACCTGCTGTAAAACCAATAATTAAGATACCCTGCAGCTGGAATAGCACAAACACACCCAATTACACCAGCATCATCCATTGCACAATAGTATAAGGTGTGAAAGCCCCACACACACACTTGTGTATTCCCAGACACGCTGCACCATTTGTGTATACAGACAGGGAACTTTTAAAATGTACATGTTAGGGGCCGCCATAGCTTTGATTCACAAGCATGTGTTGGAGACTGACGGTGGTGTGGAGGATGATGCTGACAACCATCTCAGGCACCGTAGGAGGAGAAGAGTGTTCAGACCCAGGGTAACCTACCACAGGCTACATGATCTGGAGAAAGCAGAGCATTACAAGGTGGACAAGAACATCAAACAGCAACTTGTTGAGCTGTGCCAGCCACGACTCAGAGCCAGAAGTAACAGAGGGGAACCCATCCCAGTGGACATGAAGGTATGTGAAAGCTTGAGAATACTAGCCACAGGTACCTTCCAAAGGCCAACTGGGGATATCATGGGGATCTCACAGGCATTAGCATCCAGGGTACTCCACCAGTTCCTGGATGCCATGTTACCACATGCCAATGAGCACATATACTTCCCCCAAATGCAGGAGGAGTTGGCCAGCAATATGCATCTCTTCCACCATGTGGCAGACTACCCAGAGGTACTGGGTGCAATAGACTGCACGCACATACATATCAAGTCATTACCTAGTGAGCAGGGTAGGCACTACATAAACCACAAGGGATTCCCCTCCATCAACTGCCAGGTCATGTGCAATGCCCAGGGCATTATCATAGATGTGTGTGCTGGCAGCCCTGGAAACTATCACGACTCCAACATCTGGCATGCCTCACAGCTGTATCAGGTATTTGCAAGGGGGGACATCCCATATGGCCACCTGGTGGGGGATGCTGGCTATGCACTGGAACCGTGGATGATGACTCCCATCAGAAATGCACACACAGCCACGCAAGAATACCATAATGAGGCACACGCAGAAACCAGAATCGTCATAGTGCGCATGTTTGGGATGCTGAAATCATGGTTCCATTGCTTGGACATATCTGCTTGTGCCTTGCAGTACTCTCCAGGAATGTGTGCCCACATCTTCATAGTATGTGCCATGCTACACAATATGATCCTGTGGAAACAGCTGCACTAGGGACAGAATGATGAAGGCCCTCACAGCCTACCACAATTGCCAAGGGACTCATAGGCACAGGGGGACTCAGACCACCCTGTGCTAGCCCCACTAGGCAGATGGAGGCGTGCCCAGAGGGAACATATAGCACACACACTAACAGTGTAGGCACTCATGGACTGACACCCTTCTCCACCTGCACACACAGCAAACATGGATGGCACACACGCACACGACTACCTGTAAATTGTCATGTATAGGTGGTCTAATGTGTGCATCCTGCATAGGTAGCCCTCAACTATTCTACACACAACCGCCATTGGCACAAGGTAAGTCAATGCCTGAACAGTAAATTAAGCTATCAGCATGTGTCCATACTGTATGTACAGGTTCATAGATACATAGGTAGGTACATGCCCAACTGCCGAGGCCACTCATAATCATAAGCAAAATGTGTCTGTTGTTACCACCCCATCTATTAACTAACTGTCCGTCTGTGGAACAGAGCCAATTGTAGGATCCCTGGGGTGTAGCTACTGTTCACCACCCACTCTGCAAGGATTCCCCGGAGTGTTAGTGAGGGGTTTTGTATAATGTAATCAGGAATGTAGTTCCAAATAATGGGGAGTATCCCTGACAGGAATCTTCACAGATGTGCACATGTTACATAGTATACCTTAAACACAGCTTGCATATATAGGTAGTTCTGCACAGAATAATAAACATGTGGAACACACAACCGCTGAAATGTGCGTTAATCACCCTTGCACTACCAGTGTCTGCTCTAAGAGGTACGATATCACTGCCAAGATTAGAACATGCAACCATGTACACATTCATCACAATAACATACCACTAAGCTACCTGAGGTGTACCAATGGCAGTCGTGTATACTGACAGGATAAAACACAACAGGTAGGAATGTGTTGAAATAGGACAAACCGGCATGTACCCAATGAAAGGTGTATGTTTTATATATATATATATATATATATATATATATATATATATATATATATATATATATATATATATATAGAGTGCACCATGTATGGCCAAATCGAATAAAACTCCAAGGCTCTTCTGATAAAATCAGTAGTCCACGTTTATTGTATGGAAAACAGACACAAAAACTGCAGTGATATTAGCGCTTTCGCGTTGCATCTCAACGCTTCATCAGATATAAATGCAATAAAAAGCCCCCCCTCCCTTTATACAAAGAGCTTAATGACATCACAGCATTCATTAAAGCAATTAAACAATTAAAGCAATAAAACTTAAAATAGAAATAAAGATAAAAATGAAATTTAATGCTTAAGGGACCTAGATGTTAAAAAAGGCTTGATGGATAACCTATCATTGAGCCCAAATCTATGGGCTTGTAATTTCATTATCCACTTGCCCTCCCTTTCCTCTGTTCTGTTTTTTAAATTGCCCAACCTTTTACCTGTGTTAACTAACTCCAAAACCTGAAAACTAAAACTATGTGTACTTCCTAGATCCACTATGTGTTTCGCAAGGGCATTTGTGATGTTGCCTTTGCTAATAGCATAAACATGCTCTCTTATACGCTCTCATAGCGACCTAGTTGTCATACCCACGTAGAACTTCGTACAAGATTGACACACTGCTACATATACTAAATTCACAGATTTACAGGTAGCATAATATTTAAATAAATATCTCTTTTTAGTTATGGGATGAGTAAAGGTGTCAGAGCTAGATACATATTTGCACTGATTGCAGGTGTGACAGGGAGAGGTACCTATTTTGTGACTCTGGGGTGTGTTAGAGTAACCTCGGTCATAACATAACAACCTATTTAGTGAGGGCATATTCCTGTAAGCCACTCTGGGTCTTGTATCAACTATGGAACTAATCGTATCATCAGCCATTAAAATAACCCAGTGTTTCCTAAATACATTTAAAATATGATTGTTCCTATTGGTGAAAGGAATAACAATCCTACTGTAATTGTCACTATTCCTACATTTGGATGGCTGTGAATGTCTATATGGTCTATTGATCAGAGGTGCTCCATCCGATTGTCTGTGAGAATCACCCAGTGAAATAGCTTCAAGTACTTGTTTTTTATTATAACCCCTAGATAAAAAATTCCCAGCCAGATTCTGTTTGTGTTTATGATATGCTGTTGATTGTGATGTTAATTTAGAAACTCTAACCATTTGATTGGTAATGATGTTATTATATACATGCTTAGGGTGTATACTCTCTTGATGTAATAAATTATTTCTCCAACTGTCCTTTCTGTGAGGTTCGGTGTCAAAGCCATAGGAAGTATTAATGACTTTCACATCCAAAAAATCAATGGTATCGAAAGAATAGGTACACTCAAAGCTAAGAAAATCTGTGGTGTTATTGAGGTAGGTTGTAAAGACCAAGAGTTGTTCAACAGTTCCCCTCCACAACAAAAACACATCGTCTACAAATCTGTTGTAGAATATAAGATGGTCAATGAAATCTGAGTCTTTATTTAAAACAAAACAGCTCTCCCATTGTGCCAACACCAAATTGGCATAGGCGTTGGCACAAGGGGTGCCCATAGCCACCCCTTTAGTTTGTAAAAAGTATTTGTCTTTATAGCAAAGGACATTGTTTTCTAAAACAATCTCCAGAAGTGACATATATCTATAAATTATACGTTCAGACAATTTGTGTTTCACCAGCATGGCTCTAACAAAATCCATCCCAGTTGCATTAGGGATGGAAGTAAAAAGAGACTTCACATCTAGCGTAACTAACAGGTCATCTCTACGAAAAGAAGACGAACGACTGTGGTTAGCTAAATTCTCAAGAAAATCCGTAGTGTCTCTTAGAACATGTGTTACTTCAATAAGTATAGGTTTCAATACTTAGCTACTTGGACTTTTAATAAGAGTGCTTTATCTGGCGGTATTGTTCTATTTGTTGCTGATATATATATATATGTATATATATATATATATATATATATAGAGAGAGAGAGAGAGAGATATGTCGATATATGGGGATATACATATATATGTAGATATATAGATAAATTAACAACATCTACATAACCATGGAGGTACATATAAATGGGATACGTACCACATACCGACTGCTTTACATACTGATGCACGTAATCCAGAGGCTTAAGGTCTGAAAGAACACAGTACCGAAACACCAGATGCACAAGGTGTAATCTCACGATGTTAATGGACAGCTAGTCAGTGCTTCTGGTGTTGTGGTTCAGGTAGGTTACTGTGTGTAAGTGTGCTTCTTAGGGCTGTAGTGTGTGTAAGTGTGTGTTCTGTGTGTGGTGTGTGTTCTTGGGGGACTGTAATGTGTGGGTAGGGGTTAGCTTTGTGTGTCTGTTTGCTCGACCTAGGAGGTAGAATATTAAAGTAAGGGGTGGTGTAGGGGGTGCAGACACCTACATGGGGGGTGCAGTGGGGCTTGACCACCTGCTCATACATAGTGTAGGATGATTTGTTTGGATGTGTTGAATAGCAGTGTGTCTTTGTGTGCGTGTGTGTGTTCCATGTTCGTGTTACTTTTGCGAGTTACTGTCGATGTCAGTAATGTGGTGTATGGGAGTCTGGTCCCGGTACTGTGTGTGCCGGAACACTGTGGTTTTGGGATTCCATAGGTCTCCCATATACAGCGGTTGAAGTGTTTATATATGTGTATAACATGGACCATAGCAATCACATTCTGCCACTACCAACCTTTATGAACAAAGGATATGGAGAGTATATGCCTATACACTATTAGAAATATGTGCTATGGACATGAGCCAATGATAGTGTTACCACCTGTCCCACTTTGCTAGGGACACTCCCTCTTTGGGTGGTTGTGTCCTGACCAAATATATTAAACATGGCAAATATCCTTGGATTGCAGGACATAATTATGTCCCATATGTACTGTAATAGTTGCATACGATAGTTATTTCTGTATTTAAAATACCTACATGTTACAAGAAACAGGATAAGCAACTAAACTGCTACAAGAATAAGCTTATATTTAGGCAAGAAAGGAAAGTTCTATCCCTTGTACTGACTGTGGGTTTGTGTCGGCCTGTAAAATCAGATGTGTGTCCCGAAAAGGTCCCACTATGGCCATATGAAAAGATGGCAACCCTAGCCAAAGAGGGTCAGTCACCAACACAACTACAATGACTGCAAATACCTATTACAGAAATACACAGCTATCATGTAGCAACACATTATTACATTCAGATGTATTAGCGAAGGGATTCAACGACTAACATCACCTTCATGCTATAGAGGAACCACATAACAATGCCTTAATGAATCAGCCTGCAATTACCATTGTATTAGTCCACAAAAGGATAGGTGATCAAATAGAGAAGGAACCCTCACGCACATAGCGATTATGTATAAAAGCAGTTCCTACACACCTGCATCTGCTAAGCACACCCACCAACATCACCCCTACACCCAAACATACATATTACAATATAAACTATAAAAATATCACAAATCATTCACTCACTGTACCACATCTGCAGAAGCCTTAACATAGCTTGTCAGAGACATACTAACATGGCCCTATGTGAAATAGCTGCTGTTATACAATGGAACAGCTGCTGATGTAACAGGGTTTGTTTGCACTAATCCCATTTCAGAGGGATGTGCGTACACCGGCATGTGTTAGCAATTAGTGAGTAACAGCACAGTATGCTACACATGTACACCAAATCAAGGATGTCTGGTGAGCACACTGCACACCACATAGTTCATGCATAGCCATGCGGGCTTGAGCTTCCCAAACATCCTTGCCAGACTTAAACATCTGCAGAAGTATCAGGTACAAACAAACCCTGCATAAGTAGCACTGTTCCGAAATATAACAGCTGTACTCACATGTAGAACTAAATCATCTAGCCATTACACACAGTCCACAGGAGTCATGAAGCTAATATATCTGTGTGTGTCTCCATATAGCTGTTGAAACATATTGTAAAAAACACATCTAGGCCATCTCCCTCGAAAGTAAGGCAAACGGACAACACCCAAAAGGAGTACTCAGTTATACACCAATGTTGCCATGGTATTGGCTAATGGAGTAGCTGCACAGCTGATGTGCATCTAATTAACTACTTTGGAACAGCAATTGGTGGACAGGATACCACATGTTACCGATATGTAACTAGAAAAGGATGTGTTATCACACATCCAAACCATCTGTATATACCAGTGGAACGTTACAAAGAACATTGAAACACAAACTGAAAAGGATTGAATCAACAGCTAACGACACCTCTGGTTACTAATAAAGTATGTAGAACAGTCGGTATGTCTGTGTATGTAATACCTTTCTGTAGTATTTAAAGTGCACACAATCCATATAGTGGAAACAGTTATCTTGTAGTGATGTATTGTTTAGCATAGTAATGCTTGTAGTATTTGTGTGTACTGCTGTAGGTCACAAGGCAAACACCGCATACACCACAAGGGATGCTATATAACGACTTTGAACAGAAATACTCCTCACCAGCCGATGTCAGTGGCAGGACTGGTCCAACAAGTATGTGCTATAACAGTGGAGAGTATATGTTGATATATTGTAACTGTAGCCATATGTATGGGTGTATTACAGAGAATAACATGTGGAAGGTTGGGCCACTGTGCAATTATGATTTGCATTGTGGGATATTGTGCCAATAACTGTGTAATGTACAGTATTGTAGGCAGATATGTATTACAAGCTACATAGCATTACTGTAATGTTAGGCAAACATTAGTTATGTCAATTGGCATTTACAATACACAATAACAGGCTACATATGTCTTTTAGTGAGCGGACAGTTTATCAGCATGATAGCAAGGTAAAATGGAAGAGCTATTTAACTATCCATGCACATAAGGCATGTAATATGGTCAAAGGTAAGACTAGGCTGTCTTACCAAGGGTATTTGCAAGCCTAGCTAGAGTGTGCTGGCTTTCACCACCCCATAGGTTGGTTCCCTGTGCCTCTGAATGGCAGAGCCAATAGTTCCCTGTGCCTCTGTCCAGCAGAGCCACTGCAGTGATCCCGGGGTACATGTCTCCCATCCACACGTCAAGGTTTCCCTTGAAGAGTGCTAGTGAGGGGCCCTGCCTGATGTACATTGGAATCATGTTCCAAAGCATTGGGAGTATCTGGGTCAGGAATCTATCTGTCCAGCACATCCTACTCATCGTTGTGGTTAGGTGTATATCCCTAGAGCATGTGGCTCTCAGGGGCTTCTGTTTAGGTGGAGCATATCCAGCAATAGAGGGTTGGACATGGGCCTTGTATGTCAAGCAGAGCTCACCTGTGAGTATGCAGTATGCAACTGAGTACAGCTGGAGTTTCTTAGGTTGGGCTGCATAGGTCATCTGTTTGAGGTCAGTAATCCTCTTGGTGTGCTACTGGTGTGGTCTTCCAAGTTGTTACAGTTGTCTTGTAAGGTATATCCCAAATGTGGTGTTGTATCCTTTAATGGGTGTAATATGTCATGTGTAGAGTCACAATGGCCCCTCTGATCTGGATGTGAACCCATTAGAAATTAGGGGGACCATGTAGAAGGATATTCTAACCACCTTGTCATTATGAGTATCAAAGGAGAGATTGCTATCTACTGGGGTTCCCAGATCCCTTATTACCTTTTCTGTATGTAGGGGACTAGCACCTATGTGGTAGTCCACGGGTAATTAATTATATCCAAAGGGGATGACTATGCACTTTTAGGCATTTAGCTTGATGCCATGATATTAACACCAGGTATCCGTCTCAGTGCGACCCTTCCAGAGGGTGTCTGTAACAGCTGGGGAAACAATTATGTCCCCTAGTTTGCAGTTGTCTGCAAACCTTTTCAGCCAAAGCCCTCCTGTGCTTGTCTGTATGTCAGAGAAGTATATACCGAACATGAAGGGTCATAAGACTGAGCCCTGGGGTGCGCCATTTGTAACTGGTATACAGTCGGACCTAGAGTATGCAACTCCCACTGTGTGTGTTCTGTCCGTGAGCCACTTTGCAAACCATCACATGACATAGGGGTTAATGTTCAGGCGGATGGGTATGTTGATAATACCAGAAGGAGGAATGGTGTTGAAAGCCTATGAGAGATCTAGGTAGGCTGTGTGGACCTCCTTACCCTCATCTAATGCCTTGGTAACTGTCTCTAAGAAATCCACCAGGTTTAGGAGGCATGATCTGCCCTTAGCAATGCCAAACAGGGAGGGGTCAAAGGTTTGGAGGTGCCCAATGTCTCTCTGACAGTGATCCATGATGTGCACCATACGCTTGTAGACCTGGCTAGTCAGGCCTATAGGGAAATAGGTCCCGCGGTCCATTGTGGCGCCACCTTTGTGGAGTGGGATAACTGTTGCTGTGCACCATTCGGGGGCACTATGCTCGATGTTAGGCTATTATTGAGCATGGTGCATAGGTGGGGAGACAGTATGTTCTGAAGTTTGTGTAAAATGCAGCCTGGGATGTTGCCCAGTCCCATGAATGCTGTGATATTGCCTTTAGAGTGTGCAGCTTTGAGAGGGATCTGCCAAGATGTTGTCAATATCAATTGTTTCTGTAATGTTCGTGCCTTTGAGCTGTAACTCAGAGCAGATCTGGTTGTTGACATCGAGATATGTGACATAGCTATAGAATGCTTTGTGGTTGTTGTTGGTATTAGTTGCGTTTTAGTTTTTGTCACTAGTTTTGGAGGATCTTATAAGGGATCTCACCTTCTTACTGAGGCTGGCCAGGGAGGTCCTCCATGCATGGTATTGTACTCTCATTTGCAACAGTGACTTCCTCCTGTAGTACAATATGTTTATGGCAGGGGACCACCAGATTAGTTTAGTTAATTAGGAGTATAGCGTCCTGGTTCTGTTTGGGATAGCACAAGCCATGCACTCGTGTAAGTGCTTATAGAGTGCATTTGTGTAGGATTCAGCAGCTGTAACAGTACTGTTCATCCGCATGGGTGTCATGACGTCCAACATGTCTGTCTTAAGAAGCATGTAGTTGGCCTCGTAGACATATTATACTGTGGTTCCCTTAATGGGGGGTGGGTGCGGGATGTGGATATCAACGGTGTTCAGCAAATGGTCTGATCGGACCAACGAGGATTTGGCTTCACGGGTGGAGCACCACTCACTCATGGTCTAGGATATTGTTGACCCGGTGGGTGTGTGGATATGTTGAGTCAGAGCACTGGTGTTTATGAATTCTAGAAACCATTGAGCTAATGTGATGTTACACGAGTAGTTTTCCCAGTTAATGGTGGGGTAGATTCAGTGAGGCTTATGTGATGAGTGTGGTGTTGTGCAAATGTGTACCTTCTCCACATGACAGTCAGGGTCAGGCTTTGTTGGAGAGACCTTTACCTCCAGTTTGGCTAGATGAGTGCATCTCTCACAGGTTGTAGTGTTGGGTGGTAGGTAGAGAGGCTTGTCTGTGTACGAGGCAATGTGTATACTGCCTCAAGATGTCCAAATTCATCAGATAGACAGGTGAGAACACTGGCAATTGACTCTTGGACATGCCTGAATATAGAACTACATTCACCTAGATAAGTGAGGAAAGTGAGTACAAGAGCTAAATTACTCTAAGCAATTGAGAAAAGTATGTATAAAACCTGTTCACCCTTACCTCTAGGTAATGAGAAAGATTGAGTGCTATAGTAATTATTAGCTTATGTAGTGCTTACAAGTCCTGAACAAGTGCTTAGCATGAATAAGCAATCCAGATAGTGTCTTGGATAACATAAACACATGACCCCCTCCCACCAACAGGTACACAAGCATATATCTATGTACACCACAGGGTCCCTGTACCCACAACTATTCAGGTACAATCTGCACTCAGGCTGCATGGGACCTGTCCACATCACAGGTTGTATCATACACATATGGCAAAACAAGATGCTCTTCAATTACACATCATGTAAAACATAGCTCCATGTCAGGTTGTGTACACACTGAATGGTGCACACCAACAGGTATCACAATCCACAAAGGGGGAGACACCACTGATAATGGGAAGTACTTTACTACTACCCAGCTGAGTCTGGTCTGGAAGGCCATGAACCTTGATCAGTTAAGTGACGACCGCAGTACAGATGTAGATGGCAGTATGATTGATGTCACACTGCATATCATAACCTTTCCAGGTCATAGGACATCATCACCCATACTGTGTACCACCTACACTCGGTATACTAGATGTACATTCCTATGTCACAGGAGTGTTTTGCAACAGGACTGCTGGCAGAACCAACGCTACAGAAGGTGTCTGAATAATTCATGATCATCACACCAGTAGCAGCTACAGTATGTCAGGGTTAATGAATTTTATTCCCCCTCATTGTAGTGCATACCTGACAGACAAATAGAAGGCATATGTCTATTGAAGTATGCGAATGACTATGACCTAGGATCAATAGTTGACTCAGGAGTGTTGTGGACAACATACAGAAGGGGCTTTGTGGGTGAGGTGTGTGTGACATGGCCACAATCTGACAGCTACATATTGCATTGTCACCCCTATGTTAATAACCCTGTACCCATGAACTGCCACCTAGGCAGTGGTCAACATAAAAGACACTTGTGTGTGAGGGATGCAGCTGGGCAGTTGTCTTTCCTGTGATAGCTACGTCACCACACCTGTCAGGTAGTCATATGTGGCAACCCTAATAACGATAGGTTGCCATTCATGAATATAGAGATCATTGTCCAGCCATACACAACACTCAAGTGACCCATATCAGATTTCATATTTCCTTTAAGGGGTATTGGCCATGTGCAGGTGGCCTACACCAGCCTTAATATTCCCCATCTCCACTATGTAGCAGATGCATACCCTGACTAAATCCATATCTAACCTAGTGCTGTTGGACATGATACACATACTCATCCTGATCTCGAACACATACTTCATGGACATCCACCTACTACATGCTTGACATAATCCTGCCATACTATGCATTCCTGTCCATCAAAGCTGCACATCGCTACCCTCTCAGACATGGTGTGATGACCGCATGGTAACGCATGGTATATGTATCATTAACCCTGTTGATCAGTAATGTTGCACTGCTCCACCTGGCCCCACAGACCTGCCTGTCAGCTACTGCCAAGTAACCTTTCATCCTAGATTCATACATGGCCCATGGCATATAGCTCACTACTTGACTTTGACTGTACATGCTATAGTTGATATCCATCCTTGCAAATACCATCTGGCTAGCCAGTGTCCCATGTGTATCACATGTGCAACACAGGTGATACATGGCAGGATGTTGAATCGCTGTACAGTGCCTTGTAGATGTATATGGCAGAACACATACATGTAAAACCTTATGTGAGCATGTTTGCAGGGTTATAGGTCATGTCTGTTAAGGCAGTGTAAGTCCTTATATGTGACATATACACAGCATCAAAGTTGACTGCATTAATGTGGACACATCCAGCCATGTGCTGATAGGTAAGAACACCAGTACAGGCAAACATACATGCCCACATCGAGACAGCAACCACATGGAGTATGAGCAATGTAATCAGGTGACACACTCACATATATGGTAATAATATCCACTCAACATTGAGTGTCACATGTGTGTGACACAAACACGTCAGTTTCATGTAGGTTTGCAAACACAACTATTTAAACTTAATGAGATATACATGTATGTTCAGTTGTAGCTCTGTATGTCTCTGTGAGTTACTGTGACCTGTCGCCATCATTATGTCTTCCAGGTATGCCACGTGCAAGGCTACCCCCTTTTACCCACTTGGAGGATGAGGCCCTCATCCCATACCTACTCGACAATCACAATATCCTGTTCAGCCATGTGCCACAGGATGCACAGCAGCGGGATGCCCTGTGGATGGAACTTCGCAGGAGGGTTAATGATGTGGGTGGCCACAGCAGCACATACCAGCAGGTGTGCAGACACTGCGCAGACCTCATTAGATGGGTGAAACAGCATGCGAATGCAATTGCCAGGGAACAAGGTGCAACAGGTGGTGGACCACCAGCCCAGCCCCCACTCACACGTACCAAGGAGCTACTGGCCAACCAGGGGACACCTGCAGAACCTCATCCACAAGCCTTAGCCGATATTGTGGAGGTGGGTGTCTCTCAACCACTGAGCCTGGAGTTGCCTGATAAGTCAGTACTGCACCTATAACAACTATATTTCATATAGTTGCATGTGTCACTGTACAATATGTAATGCTACATCATATGCAAGGCATGTATAAACACATGCCACATACTATAGTATGCTACTCTGTTTATGCACACATGTGCATACACTATAGTATAGTCTAATGTGCTGGTGTATGTGTTATGCACATTGCACCCTGTAGCCTTTATACAGGGGTGGATTATGCTCATACTACTGTGTTACTCCTATTTAGGTACCTCTGGTGTTCCGCAGTGTCAGCAGCCCATTGCAGGTGAGAGTGTTATTATTTATCAGGAACCGTAATGCACAAATCTATATGCCATGTGGCCATTTACAACATGTACACATAATGTATGGTCCTGTCACAATATACAGGTCGGACCTGCAATGCATCACAATGACTACCCATGTGCAAGACTTGCAAACTATGTGAATCATCTCACCGACATGAATCCTTACAAACTGTCATTGCCAGATGTGTTGACAGCTGTGCATACAATGGTGGAGGTGCTGTTCACTTTAGGGACATACTACAGATCTGATCTACACACGTGGTGAATACAAACAGTACTATACAGTGGGCTGGAGTATGGCCAGCACACAGGATTCACCGGTGTGGATCATAGCCCTGCTATGAATGTCACACAATGCGATGTGCTATCTTGACATGTCCATGACATCTATTGGCCTGGCTGCTACACTGCCTACCTAACCTGAAAACATATCCCACATACCACCCTTTATCTGCATAACCCTGCTGTCAGTGGAGCATATATGTCATATGGGACAACACAGACATGTGAAATAGATGCCCATCACAATAATTTGGACAACACATGTGCACACATGGCCATGGAGGATGGCCAGACACATGGAGCAACACACACAGTAGACATGTTGTGCTTGTGTGTACACCCATTCATACAATGGCTACACATTGTTCAACCATGGCCTTTGTATAATGGTCATATTGTAGATGTGGAACACTAGACATCCTACAGGCCTGTGCACATTTTGTGTAGGTGTAACATCAATCCACCACATAAGATGTGTTGAACATCTTGAAGATGTTGCAACATGACAGCAGTCACCTGTACAGTATCCACATCAGGCCACAGATACAGTACATCCCCATTGCTGGTGTTGGACATAAATGTCATACTAGCTCCTCATGTGTGTGTGTGTATGTGTGTGTGTGTGTGGTACACAGATGTCATGTGGGACATGGTGCACTGATGTGTTCACCATGTCTGGCCATAGTTACCAGGCTGCAGCAATATGGTTGCAGATGTGCAGGGGTGGCATCCGTATACCCATCAGTGACCTGTGTCACAACTTCCACATCATGGTTTAGTGTGTATACACCTCAGTGACGTGGGTCACACTCCACAGTATATATGTATTGTATCTGAACACAGTCATGACTATGAACCCTATCTGTAACTCACACTGTATAGCACTAGAGATGCCTCATGATTCCCTGCAATGGACAGGCACATCAGCTAAATGTGCAGTATATCTGTAGGGTGGACAGACAACACTGCATTGGTACACCATTGCCCCACTGTATATTTGACAGGACACTATTGTGTTAAACATGTATGCATGTCATTGCACACGTCAGAAGATCACATGGCATACTACATGTGATTATCAATGTCATATGCCACACATCAGGCAGGTGTACTCTTAACCTGTGCTGGTCCACATATTATAACACAGGGATGTATGCTAACTACTACTATGATTGTGTAATTTACATGCCATCTGCTATGACACATGCATGCTGTTGTGTGCAACCCAGGGATGTATGATAACTACCACTATTATTGTCTGCACTGCATGCCGTCTGCCGTATCACATGCATGTTGCATGCCTTCTGTCATATCACATGTATGTGTGTCTGTGTCTATTGCATAGATTGTAATGTACAGTTCTTGTCTGCCCTCACAGGTGATGTAGGCGCATTGCCCTCCTGTGGTATATCTGATGTTGGTGTCTCCACAGACTCTAGCAGTGATGATGAACGTATGATTGAGACACAGGCAGAGTTGTCAGGGGCTGAAACTGTGGTATTGGTTGCCATTCCATCTATATCCCCCTCATCCCCCACACAGATCCCATACCTGTACATACCCCATCACCAGTGGCCACAGAGGAAGGACAGTTGACGCATGGTAGCTTGGAACAGGAAAGTGTGGGGCTATGGAAGGTGTACCTGCACACCATGATGTCAGCCAAATGACTGGTGGTGCCCCACACAGGCACATGGCCAGTGCTGCTCATAGGAGGACCTCTGGCCAACATGCTCCTGCATGACAGAGCGCAGTAGCTGGTGTCACCAGATGCATGTTTCAGGCTGTAATGGAGGGACAGGCACATGCTGAACAGCACAACAGAGAAGATCAGAGGCTACAGAGGGCTGCTGACCATTATTTAAACAACAACATCCAGGCAATGGTAAATGCTCAACAGCAGATTGCTGATGCTCTGGATAGACGGTTGGGTGACATGGTTGGAGTCCTTGACCATGGCATGACAATCCGCGAGAGTAAGCTGTCTGTGTTGGAACATCTGGTAGGAGTGAGGCATTGGGCACGTGGACGCAGGCCTGCTACATTACCTGTGTCAGGTCTACGTGTAAGAGCTACCTCATATGCCTGCTCCCATAGTGGCAGTAGCAGCAGCAGTGCATCTGGTGCTGTGCTGTCCACATCATGACACAGCAGGCCATGTGCACGTGGCCTGAGATGGTCCAAACAGGGACACAGTTCCAGTGGACAAGTGACATCAGACAGTACCCAATCTGCACCTCTGTCTGGTAATGTCCATGCAACCCCTGGCAAGCACAGGTCACATGTCCATGGCCGGACACCATGAACTGTAAAATCTCACCTGTACAGTCTGCAGCTGTCAGTAATACCCCTGTGTAGGTTAGACACATGGGAGAACTGTGGGCATACATACACACACACACACACTGGAAACATATGTAGGGCACCTCCACACACACATGCATAACATCCACACACGCTCAATTAGATCAAAGGTCCAAACCCTCACACATGATGTCATCCAATGGTGCAGCCCAGACCTCTGGCAAACATTAACACCCTATGCATATGATGATGCCTATGCTGCATCCCTGACATCCACACCATTGGTGCAGGGACATGCTCATATGGTCTGATGCACAGGGTGAACAGACTAGGATGATACGTGTAGTTTACAAATGTTGAGGACTGTTGACAGGCAGCAGATATACCATGTAGTACAGTTGTACAATACTGTTAACAGTATGTGTCTTGTGTAAAAATAGTGCAGCCTAGGCCTCCGGCAAACATTAAAACACTGTGCATATGATGATGCTTGTGCCGCATCACTGACATCCACACCATCAGTGCAGGGACATGCTCATATGGTCTGATGCACAGGGTGAACAGACTAGGATGATACGTGTAGTTTACAAATGTTGAGGACTGTTGACAGGCAGCAGATATACCATGTAGTACAGGTGTACAATACTGTTAACAGTATGGGTCTTGTGTAACAACAGTAACTGCATGTTGGTCATGATGTTCTGCTGGTCTTCTTCAGGTCTAATTGCATGTGCTGGTGGATGCCAGCATTTGCAGTTAGTGTCCCATATGTCAATGTGGACTACTCACAGGTATGTATGAATATACCAGCATGCACCATGTAGCTACCACATACCAATGAGAATGTCCCATGTTACAAACATGTCTACCATTCCAAGAGCATGATAGCTGTGTATTAAGCTACTGTGGCCACAGATGTGACATTCCTAAAGGGTGACATCACAGGTACAGTTACATGGAGTGGTGAGGTAAGAGAGTGGTCCAGCTGATTACAAGGGTAGAGGCCAGTGGGAAGTGTGATGCCTCATTGGGAATCAGTAATACACGTTCCCATGACAGGATGCCAACACACAACTGCACCCACACACTCAGGTATTGACACACATGTATTCAGTGACATAGTAACACACCCACACACTCACGGATTCACCGACACAGTAACACACACTCGCACACAGTTGCTACTGGTGGGATGAGGACCCCTGCCTATGTGCAAATCATCATTACAGTACTGTGCACCTACATGATGCGCCACAGAGAATACATATGTACAGGTAGTCAGTATGGAGTAGGATCGGGGACATCAACATGGATAGTAGAATGCATCACCTGGATGGTGGGAGGGGTCTTATCATGTCAGTATGGTAACATATATCCTCACCCCAGGGCCCAGTCAGCCCTACATGCACACACTGTGGCATTCAGTAATTAATACACCTATGTCATGCACATACAGATACCTTACATGTGTGAGATACACGCCCCTGCCTATGTCCTGCTTTCTACATTGCAGCCTGTACAGATGTGTACACTAGTGTACAGGAGAGTGAATAACAATTGAGATGTATTCCCCATAATACCTGACATATATGGACACACACGCAACCACACATGCCAGTACTGTGAATCTCAGACCTGCTTAGCTCATGTTATGTATGTCAGATGTACAGCAGTATTGCACACGTTACAAACTGTACTGATGCTTCCTGTGGCAACAGTGCTGATATATGCACTAGGGACGTCATATCTATGAACAGGTGTCAAGTGATTTACCTTCGCTGTCACCCTGACCGCTGTCTAAGTTGTGTGTTATGTCCTTCAATTAACAAAACCATTGCTTACCGGTTGAACAGGGTATTGTAGGACCACTTGTGACACACCTGTGAGCTGTCCACAGCAAACATCCATCTGCAAAGATGCCCCACCACTTAGTTATTTCCACATATCTGTCCATACCTGTGGTACATCGTTCTATACATTCAGTATGTCACCATATACAGTTGGCAATGTTGAGGCTGCATTGCAACTGCATGATGTACTAAGATACATGCCACCAGCATACATCAGCAACTGCAAATGCATGTTATCTGAATGCACAACACTACCTGTACAGATGTGTAGGTTCTACAGTCCTGACATTTGGTCATGTTTGTAGGCATTGCATTTGGTGGATATGTGTAATGACATACATGACACATGGACTGTTGTATGATATGATGGGTGACCAGTACAGAGGGGATATTACCTCTGTCAACATTGATATCACACCTTATGTACTGTTAGCCTTCAGCAGTCATGGACCTACATTCCATGTGCATGTGTATAATGGCTGTAGCCACCTGTTTGCACAAAGGACAGCAACAGCTATGCTATTTACAGGTATTTTGTGTGTGTGGCATGTACATACCCAGGGCTGGCACATGTATGTCATGTCCATACATGAGGGTGTGTACTGGTGTACAGCAACAGTCATCTGCTAATGGTGGAAAGTATCGAGGTCCCCTGGTATGTGTACAGCTGACCTGGTCACAGACAGTGGTATCATTGCATTGTGTAACACATGATGCAACTGTGTCAGTACATGTGTACTCTCTACAGTTGATATAGAGCTTAGTACAGTACACAGGTCAAGGGTCACATGGTGGTGTACTCTTCTATGTCATACAACATGTATGATTGCATGTTGGTGGTCCGAGGACATGGTGGTGTCTGAAGTTTACATCCTAGAATGCAGCATGTGACACTGTGTCCTGCACATGGCTCATCTGTGATGCCTTTCATGGGGGGACTAGTCAGTACATGTGAGTGGCCTTTATGTATGTGGGTACACCACCTGGAGCGGTCCATACCTGTGTTATAGTCCACATGTCTGGTTCTGAGTTATATGGTGGTAGTGCTAGGTTCTGAGGTATATGGTGGTAGTGCTATTGTGCACTGCAGAGCCATCAGCCAGGTGTTCCTCACTGCACAAATGTCAGTACTCCCCATTGTTGGATCTACAGTGACAAGCTGTGAATATGGATGCTACACTTCTACCACTGGTTAGCATAAGAAAACAATGCAGTTGTCCTGTAGGTGTATGGGAGTTAACCTGTGTTTAGGACATTTGCCTTGGAATGGCACTGTGTGGGTGGATGCAATTTGGGTAATATCCACACTCCCTTGTATCATGAATGCATATGATATGTGACAAAGGCCTGCCTACTGTCAGCCATGTCATCCCAGAATGACAGCTGATGTTGTGTAAAAGACCGGTGTCAAATATATGTAGAGCAGTGTTCCTGCTAACAACGACAACTACTAACACCAGAGCCCATTACAATGTGTTCTTTACATCTACCTGTAATAGCATGACCACTGTGGTCCTCCGTGTTTAGCATCAGAGTGCATCCCAGTCACCCCTGTGCTACTAGGAGTATGAGCATGCCCAGTATATCCTTGTGTAGATGGACACATAGTAGTGCATTCCAACCAGCTCTGTGCTACTAAGTGTGTGAGCATGCCCCCTGTGCTACTAAGTGTATGAGCATGCCCAGTATATCCTTGTGTAGATGGACACATAGTGCATTCCAAACAGTCCTGTGCTACTAAGTGTGTGAGCATGCCCAGTGACACCTTGTATCGGTTATGTGCCTCTGTGTATGGGCATGTCCATTGTAACCCTGTATAGTGGTAGTAGTCTTCCATTCCACAGATGGGCATACTCCAGGTCAGAATGGATTCCTACTTTAAACACACAGGTTCACAAGTATGTACATCTTAACTGCCAGCATCCCTGTTGATGTCCGTATTCCCAGACGGTCATAATGACAGCCTTGACATGTGTAGTCTGTGTGGCGTGATTCATAAGTATGTAGTATTGTAATAGTAATCTGTAAATAGACAGGTGTTCCGTACCTGCCACTGGCTTGTGTGTGTGTGTATGTCTGTCCCCGTTTGCCAGTGAACTCCAAACTGCTTTTTGACTGCCCACACTCCATACATTTCTTATACCCACTGTGAGCAAGGCTGATGATGTTACCCATCTACAAATACATCTCTGGGAGTGCTGTGTCCCAGTAATTTCAGTAGCGCATTCTGTAACTACGTAATGTTGTAGTATAATAAAGTAGTTAGGTCAGTGTTCTAGTCCCACACTTGCCATGTGTGTGTGTGTGTGTGTGTGTGTGTGTGTGTGTGTGTGTGTGTGTGTGTGTGTCTGTTTGCCTGAGGACTGAGTAATGCTTTTATACTGCTCACACTCCATACATTTCTTATACCCACCATTAGCAAGGCCAATGATGTCCCCCATCTACAAATACACCTCTGGGAGTGCTGTGTCCCAGTAATCTTGGTAACGCGTTCTGTAACTGCGTAATGCTGTAGTGTAGTAAAGTAGTTAGGTTGGTGTTCTAATCCCAGACATGCCAACTGTGTGTGTGTGTGTGTGTGTGTGTGTGTGTGTGTGTGTGTGTGTGTGTGTGTGTGTGTGTGTCTGCATGCGTGAGACAAGTACAGTGCTTTGTTGTATTCGCCGTAGCGCGTGCCCTAAATGTGTGTTGCTGCAGTGTGATACAGTAGGGGTTTGTATACAGGACATGGCAAATGTGTGTTTGTCTGTCAGAGCATGTGTAGAGGTGGTTGTGGTTGTCTTACCATTGGACATGTTTGGGAGTGGGTTTGTAGTTTTCCTATATAGTATCTGTCTTATGACACATTTGCCACCTCACGAGGATTACAGCTGTCAGTCATTCACGGCACTGCTTTGGCAAGCCATACCCATACATCTGGTAAAAGGGCTGGTGAACTAAATATGCAGCCCTACTAGTATCCAGTATATGTCCCGCACCCATGTGCCATGCACATACAACCTTGCCTAGGCTATCCCACTATGTTGCTAGTAACATGCACATTGAGAACAGATAGTAGGCATGATGTGACTGCAGTGGCCTGCAGAGGGCATGGCATCCTGTACAGCGGTACAATAGGCACATATATGCGGACATTGTGCCTTCACTATGTTCCACAATGAATGGCTGCAGCATATGTGGTGCCATCATATGTGATCCACTAAGGCCAGACAATGCTGTACACATGTGTCCTGTATGGACCCATGCCACTGACACCACAGAATACCTGTATCATTCTATCCATGCAGGTGCAGGGCCAACCTGATCATTGTAAGCATGTTTTGCCACACCAGGCCAGTATTGGCATATCTGGGTACAACAGGCTTTGTACACTACATATGTCTTCCAAACCAGGTACACCTGTACATGTCACTGTATAGTATTGTGGGACATGCACATCCCAGGCAATGTCCATGTGAAGAACTATCAAACACAGACATGGCATGCATTGCAAAGCTATGGCCCTACGCATTGGTAACCAGGATGTCAGGCCAGATAATGCAGTAGCCATCTGTGTGGGAAATTGCAGACACTATACCCCTGCACTGCACACCATTGTCAGGTGATGAGATGGCAAGGATTACCCCTCACCCAGCCTTGTACAGCCATCTTGCACAGCCAAGCACTACACACCCATGGAGCAATGCATACCTGTATGACAGTACTGGCATCCTGTGTCTGTGTATGGGTTGTGATGCTCCCAACCACAGTCACTCCCAGTATAAACCTTGTTGGCATACCAACAGTTGTCAAGCACTTTCACACGCCCTAGCCCATAGAACCTCCAGATATCGCCTGTGATGCATGTGGTCCTGTGTAGTTACATTGTGTATTTACTGCCCTGGCAAAGGTGTCAATGCGTGTCCATTAGAGTGTGGTTGTGGTGACAATGGCATCCGTTCACATAGACTGACATGTGCCACACCTAATGTATGTCTACTATATCTGTTGCAGGTGGCACTCACTCACCTACACACATGTTCTTACAGCACAGCAACATGTCGCCTCTGTGGCACATGTAGTAACGTCATGCACATGTAATAGTAATGAGTAGTCAGGGGTTTTCCCCTGTACTATTCAACGTGTGGCAGATGATGCTTATGGTTAAGTCTTCAAGCCCTTCTCTGGTGTACATTGCCTGTCCCGCACACAAACTCTCTGGTGGATGTGAAGATGTACACCTGCACAGCAGCAGTATGTGCATTGTAACAGATGGAAATGGTCAGGTGATGGCCTCTGCACCTATTGCAGTCCTCCTCTAGCTGATTGCATGTGGTACAGCTGTGATGGTGTTCCCATAGCCATCCGCATGATAAACACAGTACACTATCTAGGGAAACATGTTATAATCTGGCCTTAACAGTCACTGTGAGTGGTACCTGGATGTAGTGCTCTGACATGGCATTGCAGATGATATCTGGATGTACCTCAATCATTTTCCACAGTGGGAAATAGCCTAATGACAGGAGGGTGATGTGCCACACAACTACAGCATGTAAGTGTAGCTATGCTGCATTAAGACTACTGCCCATTTAACATGTGTATGGTAATGGCTATTCTACATGTTATAATACAGACATGACAGTACTCTGTTTATGAGGGAACCTCATCTGTAGGGCCATCTGTGAACTGGTCTGTGTGTGCAACGATTTTTTTCCTGTGTTACACACTGAACACACTTCTGTGCACAGCAGAAGCATAGTGTGAGGACTGCGGACAGTACACGATGATAGGGATGTGTTACTGCCATCGCATCCCTGACTGGACATGTGTCACATGAGACAGTAGTATGACTGACATTGTGTGGGATTCCCAGTCACAAGCCAATGATGGGCAACTGTTCATAGCTGCGGTCACACGTCTACTACACATTGTACAGTTGGCATGCGGTATATATGCATGTGTTGTGCTCCCTCTGCAAATGTATACCATTTGTTGTGTTGGGTTGCTGGTGATATCTATGCATACTGTTGTAGGTAATCCTGTATGCTGTTGTCTATCACTGAGCCATATGTGGGTTTAAAATGCAACACCATAGGCTGAATGGGTTGGTAGGTCCTGGCAGATCCTCCTGTCCCACTTCAGCTGACCATGGCAGCAGGCACTAGCACATTTGGGGCCCAGCCATTAACATCATCCTCTGTTGGCTCTGCACCACCTTCTGGAGGTACCACCACTGAGGATGGAGCATGTCCCCCTTGGAAGCGGGATCAGACAGGTACATATCTGCTGTCGTGCGGTCCCGAACGTGTTGCATTGGTGGCTCCCTAAGGGGTTACAAAGCCAGATATGCCAGTTCAAGGGCAGAGTGACACATTTACCGGGTGATGCTGCCCCTCCTGGACAGCCCCCAGCACTGCCTCCTTTGCAGCTGTGTAGGTGCAGTGGCAGTTGCCCATGGCTGTGGACCTCCGTCCCACTGTTCCCATGGGCTTTTGAATGCCGAAGACCCATCCCCATCCAGTGTGTATCCCCCCCACATGTGTCATATACCAACCCTGCATGCTGTCATTTCTGTGCTCCTACCTATCCTCCACGGCCATACCTACATTCATTCCCCAACATCTGACCCTCACCTACAGACACATAAGGCCATTCGGCTCCTAAGACACCATCTGACCAATACATAGTTGTCCATTACACAAACGTGCCCACTGGATACATGAAACCCTTGTAATATGCATCATAACATACTACTGTTATCCTTACCACTGTACCTCAGGTGCACAATCCTGGTATGCACATCACTCCTACATAGTCCAGGTACACGTGAGGAGGATGACCTCATTGTACACAAAACACTACCAGTCCCTCTATGGTTACCCCATTTACCTTTATCATGATGATGATGTTGCACACAGCACATTGCAGGAGAACTGTTCACCACATAATGATTGGACAGGTACTGTTGTGTTAATGTACATTACATGCACAGAGTGATATATACAGCCAATGTACAATTATTTGCATGTATGACTGACACATGTCTGTCTGAGGGAGTCTTGTGATCACATAGAGCAACACCACTACATAATACAGGAGTCGCTGGTGTTTCCCATTTCATTAGTTTGTAATACTTTGTTGCCACATGGTATGTTCCTGATACATCTCTATATATGTATGTACCTACATGCTGGACATAAACACTCACATGTACATCTACATGATGGGCTACATTCCTATACTGTTGAATGACTATGCTGTATGATATCTTCTGGTTACAGCCTTTTACGCTCGATTAGCCTCTACATTGCTTAACCAATGCAATACCCGCATACTGGTAGCCAAACACGCTTACACCCGCTCGATCCCGCACTTGCTAATGCACCAGCATTGGTGCTTGAATCTGTCACTCACACCCCTGGGTGCGAGTGAGGACCAAAATATTACCTTGTGATGCCTATTACATTGGACTACATGACTACAGTATCGGGATTGGCTGCCCATTAGGTGACGGCATCGCGTTCAACTGTATGGAATCAGCGGCCTCTCCAGTGACACAATCATATTTGTGTGTACCTCATACAATGTGCTCCCACCTTGTGATGCCTATTACATTGGAATACATAAATACAGTATCAGGAACGGCTGCCTATTAGGCAACGGCATGGCATTCAACTGCACGGAATCAGCGGCCTGTCCAGTGAATCATTCATATTTGTGTGTTCCTCTTACAATCTGCTCCCACCTTGTGATGCCTATCACATCGGACTGCATGACTACAGTCATAGCTGGCCTTAGGAATAGGCCAACTAAGCGGCCGCCTAGGGTGCCGCTTTAGTGGGGGCACTTTACCAGTGTTTATTTGGTGTAGGTAGACCAGGATGGGGGCACTGGGTGGTGTGGTGGGGGGTGCCATTGTGCCCTCTGCCTAGGGCACCAGTTGACCTAAGGCCACTCCTGACTACAGTATCGGGAATGGTTGCCCATTAGGCGACAGTATGGCGTTCGACTGTACAGAATCAGCAGCCTGTCTGGTGAATCATTCATATTTGTGTGTTCCTCTTACAATCTGCTCCCACCTTGTAATGCCTATCACATCAGACTACATGACTACAGTATCGGGAATGGCTGCCCATTAGGTGATGGCATGGTGTTCGACTGTACGGAATCAGCAGCCTGTCCAGTGAATTAATCATATTTGTGTGTTCCGCATACACTCTGCTCCCATCTGGCTGATACATGGGAACCGAGACCCAGAGTTACAAACAAGTAGTTGGGTTGTGGTAGCTACATCCATCGGATGGGTCATGCTACCACATACCTATTATAGGTTTGCCACCTTCTCAATTGTCCAAGGTAGGACTTTAGGGTTATCACCTGTCCCACTTTGTGAGGGACACTGCGAAAATAATCAAGACATAGCACATGTCCAGATTACAGGACATTATTATATTCTCCGTTTCATTCATAATTGCATATAACAGTTATTTTATATATGACACTTCTATATGTTATGTGAAGTAGCATAAGCAATTCAAATGCAACTAGATTAAGCTTTTATTTGTGCAAATAAGTATAATCCTGTACTATGCATGGCTGTAGGTATGTTTAGTCCTGGAATGTCTGACATTTCTACAGAACATGTCCCGCTCTGGCCATTTGGAAAGATAGCAAACCTATAGGACATGTATGTAGAGACATCAGACTTTGCAGGGCAACACACCCACAGCCAGTAGAAAGGGGAATACTTCACTGTTTTGCCTAAATAGAAGGTTATTCATGTAACATTATAGTTGCTTTTACTGTTACCTATAACATTTAGGTGTTTCAGAGGAACATAATTGTTTTATGCTACTACTTCAGACAATATAGGTAATCTTTGCCCTAAATCAGAGGGCATTTGCCTTAATTACAGTTATTATGCAGGACACAACTGCCCAAAGGGGAGTGTCCCTCACAAAGGTGGACAGGTGGTAACCCCAAACTTATTATTCTATCAACTTTCTAAGGTAGTCGACGGAACATGCGCTTTCTCTCATTGTCAGACCCCTCATACGAATGGGGAAGAATGAACACTGAATCAGGGACACTGCATAATGACCTCAGGGACACATTTAGAAGGTTGGTGCTATTGACCTGACAAATTGAAGGACACAGAGCACATATGTATTCATACACCTTGTCTGAGGTACGGGCTGTTTATGACTCTTACATGTTGTCATTATTCATTAAGTGTATTCCGCCACCTTTCCTCCTAATATAACTAGTTCTAGGAGGGTTTAGTTGGGACTGTGTTATATTCTGATTCGTAATCACAGACGTTCCTGGTAATTGGCGAAAGTTCAATGATATGGTCCCTATGTGTTCCCCTAGTGGTTTACGGACTGTCCAGTAGATGTGCTGTTAAGGTTTGGATGTATGGGCGTCTGCTATACCCACATCAGAATATTACTTACACACACAGGGCCATCCTAATACATGTCTGCCAGCCAACACCTGCACGCCTAGCCCCATAATTGCATACCCATAGTTCCCCCACGTGCCACTACTCTACAGCACTCATCCTTACTGTGGGTACAGGTGGACGCAGATGGGATATGAACACACCCCTACACACTGCACACTCTGCCCGTGTCGGGACATGTCATATGTTGTGTCAACCCACGTGTTATCAGACTTGCACAACCTACTGTTCTGTGTACAGCTACATCCAGGTCGTAATAGTGTTACCCCATTGGTTGGAAGAACAAAATTTTTGATGTCCTGCAAGGGGCATCGCTGTCCATGTTTAAAGTGTAGACATTGTAGATCTCTCCACTGGTAGGTTCCTGCCAGTGGTCTGGGAAGCAGTGTTGTATTTACCTTTATTGCGTGTCTGTATGTCTCACCGGCCTAGCTGGGGGGGGGGGGTACACGTTTGTTGAGTGGACCTCCCACCAACATATACCTGGTCTAAACATGTTACCCGTAACTGCTGTAACATAACCTAGGTATATACATGTGTATATTTACTGTAACATATATATATGTATATATATATATATATATATATATATATATATATATATATATATATATATATATATATACAGACATATCTGCATATGTATTCATACATGTATATTCATATCTTGCTGTTTTATATATATATATATATATATATATATAAATATATTTGTGTGCATGTGTGTGTATATATATATATATATATATATATATATATATATATATATATATATATATATATATATATATATATATATATATATATATATATATATATATATATATATATGTACATCAGTGTGTCAATACATTCCCCGCTCATACGCACTTACACATGTGTAATGGTGTTTATAAGCTTCACCAGCATACTAGTGTCTTATTCATTATAACACTGACACACTCCAGTTATCTTGTAATCAGTATGTAGCATGTTATACAGTGGACAGATATCGCTATATGTTCATGTACTGATTGCCAATGGTAATTGGAATGTGATAGTGTGATTCGACCCTTACCTCTTCTGCACAGCCTATTATTCCATCTAATGTCGATGTTTGTATGGGCACATTCCTATTATTTATGTCAACAAATGGAATGAATGTGTTACAGAATTTGTACTTCAATATATATTGTTGTCTGCATGTGAGTATGCATATATACCTATTATGACCTAGCTGACCTCCATGGGGCGGTCCATTAGAACCGGCTCATCCAACCCTGGCACGTCTGGATCCATAATTTCATACCCATAATTCCTCCATCCCACCCGTGTTAAATTTACAAGTGTTAACATCCATTATCCACTTGTTATCACATCCATGACACACCTTTACACATAGCCCTCTCCAGAGCTTTTGGGGCCATACACACATTCTGTCCCACCTTGTGTATTCACAGGGTCTCCCACCATGTATATTTGCACATACGTGCCTTTCCTGGAGTTATGGAATACGGCCATTTGTGTTTTCCAATTTTTGGAGGTCCCAGCATGGGACTACATTCCGTCTGTATGTAAAGTAGACTTAGCCTATTTCAACAATGTTACTCCCACTGGTAAATCCCTGCCTATGGTGTGAGTAGCGGTGCTCTGCTCACTTCTGGGAAGCTTTTTATGACATATGTTGAAAGCACTTTATAATACCAACATTGCTCTTGATTCCCTTCACATCCCTTGTGTATGCTTTACTGTTACAACATCCATTCTTTATATATATATATATATATATATATATATATATATATATATATATATATATATATATATATATATTTCTCATGTATGTAGATATATATCTATGCACACATATATGTGTGTGTGTGTGTGTGTGTGTGTGTGTGTGTGTGTGTGTGTGTGTATATATATATATATATATATATATATATATATATATATATATATATATATATATATATATAATAACCAAATAAAGAAAACCACAGTAGGACACAACACTCCTGTGCTTAAAAATAAGTGATAAATAAATGTCCACAGCACATACAGGAACAGACAGCTGTAATCTCCTCAAAAACACGTCCTCAGGTAGTGATAGAGAATATGTTCATCTAAGAATAATCCAACTCCACATCACCATAAAACAGAATCTTTATTCATAGGAAGTGAGCGCTTTCACCCGAAGGCTTTGTCAAACTTTACATCCTCCATAGTCAGTGGAATCTTAATACAGTATAACATCAACCCCACCCTAACAGGATATTAACATACTCAATTAATCAATTAAAAGCAGAAGCAGGGACACACCTTCAAACAACAAAAACCCCTACTTAAAGAGTTCTAAAACTTCTCCAAGGATTCTAAATCCAAGTCTCATAGTACATAAATATAAAAAATATAAAAAATGGCAAACAATCATAATGTCGTTCATCATACAACAATATATAAGCTAAAATCACTAAAGATATTAAATATTAATACAAAAATCAGCTAACTTTAGGTTTCATCAGCCTCCTCTTTTTTCAAAATAGGGTGAATTTGTATTTTGTCATTTAAACCTGGTGGCTTATCCGCTCTACAGTGGATAATCCAGCGAAGCTCACACTCTTGCAGATAATTATCTACATCTCCTCCTCTAATACTCGGATGTATGTGTTGGATAACAGAAAAACTAAAATAATGTTCAGCCCCAAAGATCTTAACATGCTTAGCAATGGCATTGTTGTCAGAACCTATCCGTGTATGGTAAACATGATCCCTGATGCGCTCCCTCAACTGTCTGCAAGTTTTCCCAATGTAGAAAGCAGTACAGGAAATGCACCTTGCAATATATACCACATTGCAACTTGTACAACTGGTGTTGGTATTAAACATATACTCAGCTCCAGACACAGGATGTATGAAACTCAAACTAACATCAATGTGTTGACACTGGTTACAGTTATAACAGGGAACAGTATTAACTTTACCATTACCAAAATGGCCACTCTGTGAAAGGTGACGATGGCATAACATGCTCTTCAGATTAGGTTTGTTCTTATATACAAATGCAGGTGTAGGTCCTACAACCCCTCCTACTACTTCATCCAAGAGTAGTGTATCCCAGTGTTTTCCTATTATATCCTTAACATTCACAACATCTCTCGTAAAAAATAATGCCATCCTCATGCTGTCCGACATTTCAACTGGGGGGTTAGATTCAGGTTCATTCCACTCAGAAAAATAGGGACGTGCCCTGGTATCTCTGAGTCCACCATCCTCGACCACCACTTTCCCCAGGATTCATGAACGTTGCACCAGGCGGACGCATAGCGTAGGCGTTACAACGCCAGATATGGCTGCTGAGCGATTCAGGTACGATCCAATTCCACGTGCACTACCGGCGTGCGCCGGATTTGCGCCACCTCCGGCGTAGGTATGTTAAACACCCCATGTGCGGTGTTGCACCATGCAAATGAAGGCATATAGAGATCCACAAAGTGGCACAGGCGTAGCATAAGGGCACGGCAATGTAAACCAAAAAAAAAAAACGGTTTACATTTACCCAAACATGACATAGGAGTAACGGAAGGCTGTCAACGTCAGGTATCACACTGTTGCCACATGCCAATGGCGAAAGACACAGAGAATGTCAAAAGAAAACATGCACAACATGTAAATAATGACATAAATGGTATGTCCACAGAAACACACAGCAGAACCCCAGGACATGTCCGCGGAAGGTGCTAAACAATGAAATAATATGACAATGTCATAAAAGAGCAGTGTAATACACATCAGCTTCACAGCCACAATACACCATGGTATGCATGGAAAGCCACATCCACGGTGCAAGGGTTGCCAAGGAGTCGCGGCAGTGTTCGGCGCGGTAACTATGAATTAGTAGTCAATGCCATGCAAATGAGGCAGATGATACTGAATCGCAAAACCCCTGCCGGCGTAAGGCTGTACCAAACGGCGCAGCGGTAATACACCGAGGAGTGGCTCAGAGGGAATACATGTCAACCGCAGAGGGGTGTGCCACTGTAGGAGGAAGCACATTGGAGCCCAGCAAACATGGGCTGTACATTGCACATCACAGCAGCAGGACCGGCGTGTGGGGAAATAGTTGAGCTGAGAGCACACAATGCGCGCAGAGATGCATATGCACGAGGATGACTACGTTCCCTTAACCCAGTCATGTGATGCCCGCCCCGTCAACAACAACGGATACAGGAAGGTGATGCTGAGAATATGAGGAAATGCGGAAGCAGTGTAATTGGAGTAGTAATGAGCAATCAACACCAATCAACCCACGAAGGCCAATTGGCGGCAGCTGACAACTCTGCATGCAGAAACCTGCAAAACGGGATAGGGGAGGCATATGAATGCAAAGAAAGTAGGGGAGGTAGCAGATTGCAAAGAGTGAAGAACCGACACAGCAGAGCCAAGTAGACAGGCAGCATAACAGCGGTGGCAGACAAAATGCACGATATGCCATGTCCCAGAAACTACACATGACAGGGCTCTGCAGGATGCAAGCCAGGAAATAGTAGGTGCAACGTGCAGAAACAGTAAGGTAAGGTCGAAAGCTAATCCAATGCAGGCAAGAGTAATGCAACACCAAAGGCAACAGCGTTGCAGTGCCAACGGTAAAACACGGAAGATAATCCACAGATACGGCCACACAGACACACCCTATGACATCACCGGGTGTACAGCACAACAGTATAAAGTGTGAATGCACACAACACACAGCCGTGTATTCCCAAACGCCACACTCTAGGTGTAAACACACGGGGAACTTTTAAAATGTACATGTTGGGTGCCGCCGTGGCCGTGATCCATCAGCATGTGTTAGAGACAGACGGAGTTGTGGAGGAGGGTGCCAACAACTACCGTAGGCCTCAGAGGAGAAGGAGAGTGTTCAGACCAAGGGTAACCTACCAGGGGCTACAAGACCTGGAGATAGTAGAGCGTTACAGGGTGGATAGGGACACTTTACAGCAAATAGCAGAGCTGTGCCGGCCACGCCTGAGAACAAGAAACAACAGAGGGGAGCCCATCCCAGTGGACACAAAGGTATGTGTAAGCTTGCGAATACTGGCCACAGGTACCTTTCAAAGGCCAACTGGGGATATAATGGGCATCTCACAGGCATCAGCATCCAGGGTACTACACCAGTTTCTGGATGCCATGTTACCACATGCCAATGAGCATATATACTTCCCCAGATCTCAGGAGGAGTTGGCTAGCAATATGCGCCACTTCCACCATGTGGCACAATACCTGGAGGTACTGGGTGCGATAGACTGTACGCACATACAAATCAAGTCACCACCTGGGGAGCAGGGTAGACGCTACATAAACCGCAAGGGATACTCCTCTATCAATTGCCAGGTCGTGGTGCAATGCGCAGGGCATTATCATGGATGTGTGTGCTGGCAGCCCTGGAAGCTACCACAACTCCCATATCTGGCATGCCTCACAGCTGTATCAGGTATTCGCCAGGGGGGACATCACACAAGGCCACCTTGTGGGGATGCTGGCTATGCACTGGAGCCGTGGATGATGACTCCCATCAGAAATGCACACACACACATGCAAGAATGCCATAATGAGGCACACGCACAAACCAGAATAATCATAGAGCGTGTGTTTGGGATGCTGAAATCACGGTTCCGGTGCTTGGATACATCCGGTGGAGCCCTGCAGTACTCTCCAGGCACATGTGCCCACATATTCATAGTATGTGCCATGCTACATAATATGATCCTGCGGAAGCAGCTGCTGCAGGGACATAATGGTGAAGGGCCACAAAGCCCACCACAACTGCCAAGGCCAGTACAGGCACAGAGGGTTCAGGACCATGAACACACTGTGCCAGCCCCAGTAGGCAGACGGAGGCATACCCAATATGCCTATGCCCTGGCAAAGAGGGAACGTATAGCACATACTCTGACAGCATAGGCCCCATGGACTGACACCTCCCTACCTGCACACACAGTGAAATGGACGGCACACAAACATGGCCACCCATAAAGTGTACCGTATGGGTGGCCCCATGTGTGACTCCAACATAGGCAGCACCCAAACACTGCACACCCAACAGCCAGCGGAGCATGGAACGCCAACACCTGAACCGTACGTGGGTCCTACAGCAGACGGCATTGCTGTATGCTGCCACATTCGCCGCAAGGTGTATACATATAGACATGTACATATGTGCATATACAGATATGGAGATAGATATAATTACACACATAGAAATATATGTACACATATACATATAAAGTACAACAGGTAAGACAGGGAATCAGAGGGATGCAAGGTGACAGAGAAGTAACACGCGATATCTGTACATAGTAAACATAGTGAACTACAACCTGAGCATCCGGGAGGTTTAACAGAACAGGAAACCGCCACCCATGGAAAGGTCAACATATCGAAATGCATAACCGCGAGTCGGGATGATCGCCAGGCCACAGTACAGTAACAGTACATGTGCGGGTAATACTATGATGATATGAGGGGGGAGGTAGACACTGCCACCGGTGATGTGGGCCACACAGGTACTGTGTGCAACCGTCCCTGTGACTGCCGCAGTATGTGTATGTGTGCGGTGAGGGTGCTGTGTTTCGCTGTGCGAGTGTAATGTGTGTGCCACTGTAAAATGTGTATGTTGGTGCCATGTGACAGGCGGAGTGGAACAACATGTGTAGGCATACAGTATAGGAACCACAGGCGTATGTACAGCAGTACTCCCAAAGTAGTACTGAGAGCCCCTCCCTGGCTAGGCGTGTGGTGACGTATAACGATGCAAAGTGAAAATGTCCCAGAATGTACCACAGGAATATAGCCAACATGAAATGGAAAGGACGTATGTACAAATCATGACCGTATGTATGACACCGATATGCTAATTGCAAAACGATACGTCGGCAAAGTTACACAGCAATAGGTATGTACCGCGGAAATACGCATATGCTACCCCGGTACTGATTGTGGCCACGTATCGGCCTGTAAACACTGCTGTGTGTTCTACAAGTGTCAAACAAGCAATCGCCACCTGAATAGGTGGCAACCACTAGCAAACAGGCCATCCCAAGTACAGGACCACAATGACTGTAAATATCCGGGACAGAATGACAAGGGATAGTCGTCACGTACAAACAACCGCAGATATACCACCGATGTGACGGAGGAATACATGCAGGAAGCACACGCAGGCGATACCAACACCACATGACAACAACACAACCTACACTCCCAGAACAACAGACAAGTAACTGCCAACTTCCCAGGCAGGGATGGAGCACACAGACAAGCATACCGTATGTAGAGATGCAAGGCCCACAACCCGTATCCGTCACCTACAACCTCCGATATTCCCCATCGCACATATCAAAGGGATACAAGCCGTAATAGCAGCACAAACATACAGGCAGTCAATGACAGCTGCATAACCGCAACATCTCATGTAGGAAACACTATCAACAGCGGATGCATACTTGCATCTGTTGTTTAAAGGAATACAACAGCTATGTTACACATCTGAATGCAAAACGCCATCAACAGACGCCGCCAGGACAGGGACACCCACATGTCGAACATAATACCATACCCAACACACACAATCCACGGCTAACACCACTGCGAAATGTACCTGACGCCACACATAGCGGCTGCAGTTACACATAACATAACACAATACAGACCATCTCCACGAAGGTAGGGCAAATAACCAACGCCCAGGTGAGGAATGCAACCATGCCCTAGTTACGACGCGTAATGTACGAATGGAGTAGATGCACAGGTGATATGCGTACAAGTACACACTGAGGAACAGCCATTGGTGTGATGAACCCACATGTTGCAGGTAACGACGGATATAAGGATGACTCCCAGGATATTCAAACCGTATGCTCATACCGAACTACAACTCAAAATCGGATAGAGTGAGAAAACGCAATAGCGAGACACGCAACGAAAAATGGAAGGAAACACAGAAAAGGTATGTAGAACCCACGATATGTACGGGTGTGTAACGCATGATGTGTATGACGCTGCACTGTATGTGAACGGTGTTTGTAAGTAAGGATACTTGTACATAATGCAGAGAGTGGTGAAAGGTGGTTATGTAGTGCTATCCTGCTGAGCATACCAACGACTGTGGACACCGTGTGCACAGCAGTGGGACATCATGTACACAGCCGGGATAACACAAGGGCTGCCACAGGGGGCATAACACAGAACAATGCCACACCACACGCCGATGCTGGCAGTGGATGTCCAACAAGGAAGTGCCATAGCAGGATAGGACATGTATGTATACTGTCACAGCACACATGTGTATGGGCATATACCGTCGATGTCATATGTAATGTGCGCACGACGCACGTATGCCTTGCAGTAGGGGATACTATGTCAACTATGTGTAATGTAAAGCTGTCATGGTGGATATGACAGACATCATACACAGTATCACAGGCATATCATGCATAATGGAGTTATGGCCTATTGGTATGTACAATAACAGGATAATGATGGCCTGTACATATGGGACAGAGTAGTAGCATAATAGCCATCCGAAATGGAAGGAACACCAAGTAACCATGGCCAAACGATCTGTAGCAGGTGCAATGTGGGCAACAATGAAGTCCGGCAGGTCCATGTGTAAACACATGTGCAGTGTACACAGTAGTGTCACCCCCCATGGTAGTGTCCAGTGAACAACAGAGGTGGGTGTCAACTGCATGTCTACACAGTACTGCTGCTGTGGTGGTACCATGACTACGTGTCACTCAAACAGCAAGGAGCTATCACATGAACAGTGCCACTGTGTGTCCCTGTGGGATGTGCACAGGACCTATGTTCCACAGCATGGTGTGTGTTGTGTCTGCGGAAGTAACACAGAAGCCCAGCCCATGCAATGTGGCATGTGTGCACATATCCATGAGTGGTCCGTTCACACTGCCCACTGCAATTGCCATGTATGAGTACTACATGCATCAGTAATGCGGAGGACATGGTCCATGTCAGAGCAGAAGACACCCCTGTGTATGTGGTATGCAGATGTGTACAGATGTGTTACCCATCTGTCAGCCGCATATGTAAACTGTCTGAGCCTGGTACACATCATGGCATGATAATGCTGTGCCATGTAAAGTCATAGCCATTGTGGAAGGTACACCACAGATGTGGTATTGTAACCCTGCCCGTGTAGATGTGTGTATGCCACAGGTACAATGGCTACCTATGTACCAGCATCACACACAGTACAGATAGGTGTGGCCCTGCAGATGTGTACCCATGCCACAGTGGAATACGGCAACCACAGCACCATGTGGGGCATGTGTGTACAGCAACCATGTACAATTTGATATGCATGTACGGGGACAGTATCCATGTGATACTCAGTGGATGAATGTTGCTATGCAAAGGTGATGTGCATGCACCATGTGTCATGCATCCTGATGCCATGACACCCACATGATGTATCTGCCACACCGACACCCATACGGTTGTTATCAGTATGAGCTGGTGGAGCTATAATGGTGCCAGGTATGTAGATGTGGGATATCTAGGCATGGACAGTACTCTGTGACAGCATGTTGTGTATGTAAGCAAATAGTGAACATGAGGGGCCCCATGACTGAGGACTGTGTAATGCCACATGTACCTGACATGTAGTAGGTAGCATGATATGCTTGCACCACTGTGTGTCCTGTCCAGGAGTCATATAGCCTAACATCCTGAGACACAGGGTATGATGTGACGGTGGATGTGTACATTGCCAATACCAGAATGTGGAATGGTGCTGAAGGGCAATGTGAGGACAATGTCTGATCTGTTGCCCTCTGTACTACACCAACCACCCATGCAATGGTATGACAGGTGGCCAGCATGTGTATGTGGCGTGCTGTGGCACACAGAAGCCCAACAAGGGTGCCAGTAAAGGCATGGAGGTCATCAATGAGTGTGTGAAGCACGTTGTGAGGATGTGCCCCAGTGCCATACAGAATGGTCCAGTCATGGGTGTACGAATGCAGTCCCACACGTGCAATGCAGTGCCACCCATGTGTAGTGCGATAGATGTGGCAGTGTGACGGTCAAGGTACACAATGTCCGACAACAGGCTAGCAGTGAATTCAGTGGGCTGGTGTGGAGACACATACCAAACAGGTTGGCGGGACATAACAGCTAGGGAGATCGGAAGGTGACATTGGGACAGTGTCTTAGGACATAACGTGTGCATGGCAGTACCATGTATGTGTCCACAGGGACATTACGATGTCCATGTATGGATTGCAACCCTGTAGTGAGTGAGAGTGTGTATTGTTGGTAGGTACACCATTGCCTGGCATGTTGCCAACATTATCTCAGTCAGCAATGCCTGGGTGACTGTTGTACGACATCGAATGTGGATGTAGCCAAACAACACAGACATACCACCACACTGCCTGAGGACCCACACTGCAATGTGCGGCAGTCATGTGTAGGTAGCTAGCCTTGGAGCATGTGATGGACCACGAGGACCCACCATGGCTGTCAAGTGATGCACCCCACACATGTGAATATACCCACCGTGCAACAGCCTGCACATGTGCCCATACAGCAGATGTGCATGGAACATGACCACCACCGTGGCGTCTGTGAAAAGGCCAGTACCGCCATGTCTCTGTGTGGAATAGCATGGTCCCTACCATTGCGTACATGCTACGGAAGTGCACTGTGATATGTGTCAGCATAGTCATGTACACTGTCCATCTGCCAGGGTGCCATGCCATTAACAACCCCCGTCAGCAGACGGCAGTAGTACCGGCTGTAGAGCACATGTACCATGTATGCTGCGATGGGTGTGTGTCCAGGGTGTGGCTAGCAGGGCCGTGAAGCATATATGTTCATCTACCAGAGGGGGGATAACCCCAGGTTTAACACACCAGACACATGGAGGTATCGTGCATGCTGAGGGTAGTGTAGGTATGGTATGTGTTGTGTAATGTGTCACCCAGCTAGGTGGAGTGCATGCCCAAGCATGTGTGGGTACATGGGAGTCCATTCTAGGGAAGTGTGGGTCGCTGTCAGCACATGGCAGTAGCAGCTGTCCGAGGCCCAATGTACAGTATGACAACACAGACAGCATGTAACCTGTGGTGTACAGTGTAATCTCTGTTGCATGTTACAATGTGTCTAGCGGTCACAAACATGGGTATCTGAACATGGAGCACCTACGATGCATTGTGTTCGGCAAATATCCAGTATGTGTGCAAAACATTGTGTGATGTGGGATCCCCTCACCTGTGTGTGTTGCAGTCCAGGTATGTGCCTGGGAGGTATGATCCGTGTACAATCTGTACTTGCAGGTGTGCTGTGCAGAGCATGGAGGCAGGTCCCAGGCACTGCAGATAAATGTGAGGCGTGCACTAGTGTGTGTGCCTTGCTTGTGTGCAGCACAGTGGAAGGTGCAAGCATTGTCCCACATGACCGCATGCCGTGCCTGCCTGTTACAGCCCTGCTGGAGACAGTCATGTGACACCGCCACAGAGGCAGTATAGCATGTGAAGATGTACATGTGTGCTCCACACCCCAGGCAGATGTCCGCAGGTCATGTGTGCCACAGTAGTGTGGTCAACCAGGACTGTCATAGTGGTCAGATACCACATGCCTGTATAAGTACAGTATGAGCATAGTCAACAGTTGCAGTGACAGAGTAGGTCAATGTACAGTGTCCCTGTGTTCAGACCACTGCCTACTGTACACTTGGCTAGACACACACCCGGAAAATGGAAGGAAACACATGTCCCAGTACACGTAGCCTGTATAATGCCATCACAGGGTGGTCACAATAACATGTGGTATGACAGACATGTTGTACCAGGTGATGTGTCATGTGTGCATATGTTGTGTTGCACAGCCATTCACACATCTGCAACATATCAGTGCATGATGTCTAGTGTAACATGATGTGTGGAACTGCACTGTGATCCACAACAGGGTCATCTGAGACAGGTGTGTTGTGAATGGTGTAACCCATGGTTCCACGGGATATACACTGGTGCTGTTGGCTGCCATGCTGGGGGCCACCAGTGGTGCCTGCAGTGGTCATACAGACATACTGCACACATTGTTCTGGCAGGAATGTCCATTGTTGTGGATGATGTGTTGCTACGTGAAGGTAGGTGTGTGTTGTGAATGTTACCCATCCAGATGTGACCATCAGGCGCAGTCATGGTTGTCGACAGCATCACACCCATCCACAGCAGTCAGAACCCTGTCCCCAGAATGGGTGTCGGCTGCCCTCGTACTGTGTGACGTATGTGCAGATGGCGGAACACCTCCTACTGGCTGGATAACAGTGTCATCTAGGAAGGCTATGTGATGGCTGGAATACGCCGTTATAATGTATAATGCTGGTATCCCAATGAAGTACATGGAATCACACACAGCACGCCATGGCTGGCATGTAAACCATGTACAACAATGACTGTGTGACAGACACAAACAATGCGGAGCCATGTTGAACATGCACCCATGAGAACACCAAATGAGGTATGTTGCACATATCGATGTACAACTGTCATCTATGGCCATAGCATGGATGCAGACGCATATCCCCCACAGGCAGTACCACGCCATGTAGGTAGGGGGGCATTGCATGACTACATGTGACAGTTGCTGTACCGCCACATGTCCTGCATATCCGTCATGTAGGGGTAGCAGTGGTACGTGACTGTTGGACATGCCTGTACATATGACCATGTCCCACAGGATATGTGTTACGTGTGTACAACACGTGTTGTGCCGTCATCAAGCTGTGAAGTGTATGGCTGCCAGTGTACCTGTGTGACATGTTCTGCAATGGGTGCAAAGGTACGCAGTAGTGCATTGCATGCCCACATGCCCCACACAGGTGCATAGCCTGAACATACAATACAAAGAGGGTGTTGGATCATAGCAACCCACAAGAGGAGATGGGTACGGGTGGCAACCCACTACCACCTGTTCGGGTAAGGTGTGCATGTCCATGACACATTAGCACCCGAGAAGCTAGCAGTACAGCAGTACAGGGTGGCATGCATATATGTTCACTAATACCCCTGTGTGTCCCACCACTGGCCCGTGGACAGACAGACACCAACACAATGTGCAGAATTGACATGTGCACAGCACATCACCGCTGGCTACTGTAGAACAGGCTTACTGTGTAGACATGTGCACAGAAGGTCTGCGCCAGCCACACTCAAACACGTTATGTGTCGAACCACACCATTATTGTAGCCCATGCCACAGACAGATGTTCACGCATCTGTGTATGTACGACTGGGAATGTCCCCGGCCTAGCAGTATAGCTGTGTCAGTGTTGCGAACAACATACTGAATGGGCTGTGTGTGTGAGGTGTGCGCCATACATGTATGGTCCGATGGATGATACCATCAGTGCCCCTGCTATGTGAACATCCCTGTCCCCATACATGGATACCTATGCTGTGCCCAACACTACGCCCTGTGGGAGGGATGGCGCTGTGGTGCACCAGCTGACATGGGGGTGGCAGCAGGCACTGGATGTAGACATATGTGGTACCCATGTCAGGCCAGGCAACCATCCATGTGCACGGGATAGCAGTGTGTGGGCACATACAGCACTGTGTTGAACAATATCGCAGCACATAGCACCTGTCAGGGTAATGTGTATGCATGGATGTGCGATACCAGCATGCACCATACACACCCCCACCAAGCAGCGTGCAGCCTACCTTGCAGAAGCCCATTGTCCACACCATGATGATAGACATGTGTAATGTCCACATAC
This sequence comes from Protopterus annectens, assembly GCF_019279795.1. Lineage (NCBI taxonomy): Eukaryota > Metazoa > Chordata > Ceratodontiformes > Protopteridae > Protopterus > Protopterus annectens. Next base: position 508,812,051 of record NC_056739.1, read on the forward strand.
ACATAGCAATGACATATGGAATGGACAGCCACCTTGCCAATAGCAGTACCCCCCAGGTGGGACACATCCCAGTGCCATGTATGTGACATACCCTGCCATACCATGCAGCCCTGCCCAGCAAGGCTGCACATGCTATCACAGTCCTACATGGTGCGATGGACAAATGGCACTTGCACTATCAACCGTCCACAGCAGTAATGTGGCACTGATGCACCCTGTGGTGTCACAGGTGCTGTGTGTCTGTGTGAACAACGTGCGCACATGCTATGCATGACCTTTCCTGCTAATGTCACATGGTTACACAATGTCCCATGTGTATCACATGTGCAATACAGGTGAGCCGTGGCAGGTTGGCCAACACCCGTACAGTGCTGTGTACATGTACATGGCACAACACATGCATGTACAGGTGTCCATGTGTATGTGTGCAGTGCCACCGCTGACGGTCATAATGGCCGCATACGTGATGCCTAGTGACATATACACAGCATCCAGGTGAACAGTAGAACTGTTGTCACATTGGGACACGTGCCAACTGGTATGAACACAGGTGCAGGCAGGTACACATGTCCACAGCAGGCTACCATCAACATGGTGTGTGTACAGTGTGATGAGTTGACACACAGATATGATATGAAACCCACTGCTTAATGGTGTGACGGCAACACGTCAGCTGTGTCACTGCCATGATGCATCGCAGAGATTACTGTGCAGATGTTGTACATGTCATAGCAATGTATGTCCAGCAGTATGCCAGTACAACAGTGTGAATGTGACCTGTCACCATCATTATGTCTTACAGATAATGCCACGTTCCCGGCTGCCAGCCTTCAGCCGCCAGGAGGATGACATGATAATACCGTTGCTCCACGACAACTACGAGCTACTATTCAGCCATGTGCCACAACAAGCACAGCAGCGGGACGACGTGTGGCAGGATATGCGCAGGAGGGTGAACAACGTGGGTGGCAACAACCGCACCTACCAGCAGATCCGCCGACACTGCACAGACCTAATACGGCACGCGAAACAGCGTGCCGCCGCAATCGCCAGACAACAAGGTGGGACAGGTGGTGGCCCACCAACCCAGCACCCACTCACACACACGGAGGAGCTCCTGGCCAGTCTGGGGACACCCAGAGAACAACATGCAGAAACACTCGCTGCCATCGTGGAGGTGGGTGTCTCCCAACCAACGAGCCTGGAGCTGCCTGGTAAGTCAGTCTTGCATGTGTGTATGATAACTGACGTAGGTGTGGGTGTCATAGTACACCACATAATGTACCAACACATGCCAGGTATATGGCCACACAAGCTGCATACTACAGTATGCTACGTTGTGTTTGCAGACATGTGCATAACACATGCTACCACACAGGTACATGATGTGACATGCACAGTGCTTACTGTGGCTACAGTAATGGATAATGTGTATACTGTTGTGTCGCCCCATACAGGTACCTCTGGCGTGTCGCACAGCCATGGGTCCGTCGCAGGTGAGACTGTTGCTAGTAATAGGCATGTTACAGTGTATAGATATTCCCCATGTGTCCAGGTATGACATGCACACCTGGGTCTGCTCCAGTCACGGTATACAGGTTGCACCACCGACACACACGCCACCCATGTACAGTAGATACAACCGTTAGTATACACCGGCATGACACCACATAACCCATCGGTGTGATATGTGCAGTCAGCTATGTATACAATGGTGGAGGTGTTCTACAATGGCTGCATGTGTAGTATGCATCGGAATGCCTTTGCGGTACGCACACAGTACCACATAGTGAGCTGTGATCTGGCCAGCACACAGGTGTTACCAATGTGACCTATGCCACTGCATTGTGTGCACATCGCCAGACATGGCACATGACATGTCCCATGCACGTGGTGTTCTGTCTGCAACAATGTCACACCATGACATGACCCACGATGACATAGCAGACATCCACAATGTCTGCATAGCCTTCGGGATTGTGACACCCCAGACTAGTATGGGTGTATGTCACATGGGCCACCACAGGGATGTGTACACGATGCCCACCACACACAATTGTCCATGACCCAGTCAAACATGGCCATGGGTGATACCCACAGGCATGTTGCCACACAGTACATCTGCAGTGGGTAGTCACCGTTGCACCCTGTCCACACATAGTGCGATCATAGCTGTAGTGGACCCCCTGTACATCTGATGTGGTACACCAGACAAACGAAATGCCTGTCTGCAGCCACTGGAGGTGCCACCAATGTCTACCATATACGTGCTGTGGAACAGCATGACTGTGTTGCACACATGGCAATGCAATGCGTCCATGTTACGCATCGCACAGAAACATACCTGTGTCTTGCTGCCATGCAGTGGCACAGTGCCCGCACCCCCCACTGTACAGCTATGTACACAGCTCACACCAACCACACCTGCACAGACATCCTTGTTACACATGCATTCTATCTGTAGCCTGTACACATAACACTGCACTGTGACGTCCAGTTTGATGTGGTGCATGTGGTGGGACACCATTGTCACATGTCCACATGTTATCGCACATGTTGGCGGAGTACATGACAAAGTGACGCCAGCCATGTGTACTGTTAACCCGCCTGTGGCCACACGGTGTATCACGGTGATGCATGCAAACTACCATGAATGTGTGTACTGCATGCCTACTGAAATGACACCTGCTTGATGTAGTGTGCACCCCAGGGCAGTATGCATACTACCACTATTAATGTCTGGCCTGCATTCACTGAGCTGTGGTGTGGGAATGCTGCATGCCATCTGCAATATCACATGCATGATGTGTCTGCATGTGTGTGTGTCTGCGTGTGTGTGCCAGCGTGTGTGTGTCCCCGCATGTGTGTGTCTCCGTGCCTGTGTGTGTGTGTGTGTGTGTGTGTGTGTGTGTGTGTGTGTGTGTGTGTGTGTGTGTGTGTGTGTCTGCGTGTGTCTGTGTGTAATGTATCTTACAGTATGTCTTTGTATTCACAGGTGCTGTAGGTGTGTTCCTCCTGCGGTCCATCTGATGCTAGTGTCCCCACAGATACTAGCGGTGATGACCATATGCATGAGGCACAGGCAGGGTCATCATGGGCAGAAGCTGTGCCATTGTTTAACATCCCACCTATGTCCCCTTCATCTCCGCACACGGTTCAGATGCCGACACATACCACATCACCGTTGCCCATAGAGGAAGGACAGTCAGCGTCTGTTGGCACTGAGCAGGAATGTGTGGTGGCTACAGAAGGTGCGGGTACACACCATGTTGCCAGTGTAATGACTGGTGATGTGCCACACAGGCATGTGGCTGGTGCTGCTCGTAGGAGGAGCTCTGGTAGACATGCACCTGCCATACAGGGTGCAGCAGCTGGTATCACCAGACGCATGTTCCAGACTGTAATGGCGGCACAGGCACGTGCTGAACGGCAGAACCAAGAAGGGCAGAGGCTGCAGAGGGCCGCAATCCATTCCTTAAATGAGAACATCCAGTCATTGGCGAATGCTCAACAGCAGCTTGCCGATGTTCTGGATAGGAGATTAGGTGAGATGGTTGGAATCCTCGACCGAGGCATGTCAATCCGCGAGCGTGAGCTGTCTGTGCTGGAACACCTGGTAGGGGTGAGGCGTAGGACACGTGGCCGTAGGCCAGCAACACCACCTAGTGCAGGTCGACGGCGTGCCACCTCTCATGCCCACTCACACAGTGCTGGTAGCAGCAGCAGTGCAGCTGGTGCTACACCAACCACACCAGGACACAGCAGGCCACGTGGACGTGGCCCTGGCCGGTCCCAGCATGGACACGGTTCCAGCGGACATGTGTCATCGGAGAGTGGCCACTCCATACCTCCACCCGGTAGTGCCCGTGCGACCCCAGGCAGGCACGGGTCACGTGGCCGCAGGCGGACACAGTGAGCCATACAACCTGCACTGTACAGTCTGGGGCTGCCAAGTATACCCCGTGTAGGCATCACAGATGGCTGAACTGTGTACACACATACCCACACACAGCAGACACAACTGTAGGGCTCCACCACATCCACATGCATTCTGCACAGTCATGCCCAGTAAATGCACCGGCCCTTACACACACACATGATGTCATCCATTGGTACAGCCTATGCCCCTGGCACACATATCACCCTGTGCATATGATGAAGCCTCTGCCGCAGCACCGTGATCCACACCATCGGTGCACGGTTATGCAAACATATTCTGATGCACAGGGTGGACAAGATAGTGAGAGGTGTATGTGATACCTGTGTCCGCATAGTGCGTGATGTGTATGTTGCAGTGGTTGTGTATGACAGGTGACAGGTGCGTATGTGACGTGGGTTGTGTACTGACATCATGCAGCAGACATACCATGTAGTGCAGGTGCAGCATACATTGATCTGTGTACACGGTATGCGTGGCGGTTACATGTGTAGCACCATGTTGGTTCTGTTAACCTGTATGCCAAATATGGTGTACTTGCATGTGCCTACTGGGAGCACTGTTATCAGTCCTCCACGTGTAGCTGTGGGTTACCCACAGGCACATCTGGCAATATCAGCATACCACAGGTACCCGCAACCTGCATGGACCCCTACATAGGTACATAGGCGCATAGGTACATACCAGGCTATGTGCCCTACGGCATGTGTAAGCCTAGCCAGAGTGTGTGTGGCTTTCACCACCCCTTAGGATGAGGATACTACATCCATCGGTCCGCTGTCCCTCTGTCCAGCAGTGACACAGAGATGATGCCTGGCGCATACCTATGATCACACATCCACACGCCAGGATTACTCTTGGACAAAGTCAGTCAGGGGCTCTGCTTCACATGGGCTGGGAATCCTTTCCATGTTGTAGGGGGTCTCTGGGCGATGACCCTGTCCCCCCAGCACGTCCTATTTATGTCCGTGTTGAGGTTTCTGTCAGTTGCTTCTGTGCCCGTGTTTGCTTGGAGCCTAGGAGGTGGAACATGTCCATGTCACCCAGGTCGGACATGGCCGTGTATGTCAGGCACAGATCACCACAGAGCAGACAGGCTGAGAAGGTATACAGCCGGAGTCCCCTCGGTCGGGCAGCATGTGACACATGTCTCAGCACCTTTATCCCTGTGTTGTGGAACGTTTGAGGTCCTTCCGAGTGCTGCAGGTGTCAGGTTAGGTACATTCCAGATGTGGTGTTGTACGCAATCATTGGTCTGATGTGTGAAGAGTACAGGGGTACAATGACCTCCCCTGATGTGGATGTGAATCCCTTCATGACCAGGTGGCCACAGTGGAATGTCTTCCCAACCACATTGGCAATGTGAGTGTCGACAGAGGTTACCGACAGGTTTGGTACCCATGTCCCTGATCACGTCCACCATGTTTAATGGATTACCACCTATATGGTAAGTCGGGTGAACATGTCTTTCCCAAAGGGTAGGTCTACACCTTCCCTGGCATGTAGCATCAGGCCATGGCTCTGGCACCAGTTATCCATTTCTATGAGACCCCAGGTGGATGTCCGTGTCTGATGGGGTGTTGAGTATGGTGGCCGGTGTGCAGTCATCTGCATACCTTGTCTGCCACAATCCCCTATGTTTGCATGCACATTGGAAAGTTGAATGCCAAACAGGAGGGGCCCAGGACTGAGCCCTGTGGGCCACCACTGGGACCAGCTTGGAGTCTGACATGGCACCAGGAACACAAACCCTGTGTGGTGTGACCTCCATCCAGTTGGCAAACCATCGTGTGACATATGTCTCCACATGTACGCTGGTGAGCCTTTCTATGATGCCCACGTGGAGTGTGGTTTGAACGCTCCGCCAGGTCATGGTAGTCTGTGCAAACCGACGCACCCCATCAATGGCCTTAGTAACTCCTCCAGACAGGTCGAGCAGGTTTGGGAGGCAGGATCTGCCCTTGACTAAGTCGATGTGGGTATGTTCCGCATTGGCTGTACACCAATGTCTTTATTTATGGGCTCCAGTATGGACCTCCCCACAGCTTTGCAGACAAGGCTTGTCAAGCTGATAGGGCAGGGATGTCTACAGTCCATAAGAGCACTACCCTGGTGTAGTGGGACCACAGTTGCCGTATGCCATCCATCGGGACGAGCCCGTAGTAAGCCTAAGATGAAACAGCGGCCTTATGTGCGGGTGAGGGCCTCAATGAGGTTGTGTAGCACACAGCCAGGGACACCATCTGGTCCCATTGATGCTGTGTTCACTGCTTAACAGATATCAGCTCTCTCCTGGGCATACGGGATGTTTGGGAGGCTAGACTCTGGTGGGATGGATACGCCCCTCTTGGGGAGGGTAGATGTATGCATGGAACATGTCCGCTGGTTTGTTGACAATGTCTGTGGGTTCAGTGATCATTGTACCATTCTGGAGTAATTCCGGCATGACTGTGTGCTCCCACCCATGTTCCTACCATAGCTAAGGAAGGCCCTATGGTTGTCTTATGTGTCCTTTGCAGTACCACTCCCACAGGCGGCCTTGGATGATTGTATGAGTGATCGTATGTTAACGCCGGTATTAATCAGTGATGCCTTCCCTGGTACTGATATTGCTCTGTCATGTATTAGCTCTCAACTCTTGTTGTACGGTTTGTCAATGGCTGGGGTCCACCAGACCATGTGCCTGCCTTCGTGGACAAGGTCCTGATGTTATCAGGATCGCTTGGTGCAGACATTCCTGGGGGTGCTCATAGAAGGCATTTGTAAGGGTTTCAGCAGTGTGGCCTGTGTTTACCACTGGCATGGAGGCCTTGTAGGGTACCACACCGGTCGTATGACGTGTGTGGTTCGCTGTGGAGAGGTCGTCACTGTGGTCTCCCATGCCGGTGTTGGGTGCAGGATGCGGATCTCCAGTGGGTTCACTATACGGTCTGACATCACCATTGAGGGATGTACATCCTGTGTGGAGCATATCGTCCCCATGTGTGATGATCAGAAGTAGTATACGCCCCCCCCTTGTGGGTATGGTGCATGGTTGTTCCACAGCATTCAGGTGTATGAACACCTGGGACCTTTGGTGTAGGGTGTTGTGTCCTGGGTAATGTTCCCGGTCTATGTATGGGTGGTTGATGTCACCCAATATGACGGTGTTGTGAGAGCATTCACACTCACCAGTGTCTTCAGGAAGGCTGTGCAGGTATCCTGGGTTTGGGAGGGTGGTCTGTAGCATGCAACAAACTGTAGGGCAGTCCTACCCATGGTTAATTGCACCTGGATATTCCCCGCTGCTACGTGCATCTCTGCCAACCTGGAGGTGTGTGTATCCTTCATGGAAATTGAGACTTCCCATCCTTCTGTGTTAGGTCCGGGTTATGGTCCTGAACGCATGATATGGGGTATGACCCGATAGTGCTGGGGTGCTCTCAGCAGCCCTGATCAATGTTTCAGTCACAGCACTGACATCGATGTCCTCCATACTGAGGAGGGCATTTGAGGGTGTGCAGCTTGGGCGTAGACCACTGGCACTGAGCAGTATTACCCTGTGTGTTCTCCAGGTTTGTAGTGTAGGGTGGTAGGTTTATCATTCCAGCCTTGCCTGCAGTGGGCACTGTCGGGGTGGCAGGTGCCTTAGCCAAACCCTTGAAGACCAGGGGCGACAGGTGCGAGCCATACCTTGTGAAGGGGCGTGGCATGCCAAGCATGTCATCCCAGGTATGAGGAATCTGGATCCCCTCAGACTGACACCGGTAACCAGGCACATTATCAAGGGTGACCACTTTGAGCCAGTATAGTGGCATCATACTTGATGAGGGTGGGATACTGCCCAGGGTCAGGGACATGCCGGCCTGGGCTACACAATCTGAGTGGCCCTCTATGTCTCCTTTAATGTATCCCAGGGTGGTATGTCTCCAGTCGCTGACACCAGCAAGGGGAAAGACCACGCCATACCTGTACATGCTGCGGAGTGACCTGAGTGTGTGTTATGTGGCGTATTCCAGCGCCCGCAGGCAGCCTACTGTGATCATTCCCTTGTTCAGTCTGGTGGGTGGGACGACGGTGTGTCTGACAGTGGCGTCACCCATTACAGGTGTGTCTGGCAGTGTGTGTGTTGCCTTTGGGGCTCTGACAGTTTAGCACACTGACGTTGAGAACTATGTGTTGCATGTCCTATGTCTTGTGGAGGCAGTTGCTTGTGTGTCTGCTTCAGAGGGCTCGTTAGGTTCGTGACATGTCTTAACAGTGCCTCCAGGTATGTCTTAGTGTGTTCATGTGTTTGATTAGCATTTGCGATAGTCACATGTGACACTGGGTATGTGGTGTGCATGGTGTCCTTCCCTCCCGCTTGGTCTTGCCGGTCATGGTTTGAGAGAGCACAGCCCCTGTCTGGCTATATAGTTGCATCTGTCACATGTATTATGTTCATTGGGGGAGGTGCGGCTTGTCCGTGTCCATGAGGCACCTGTAACAGTGGCCAGGACGCCCAGATTCACCATCTGAACAGGAGAGGTCGCTAGCAATTGACCCTTCGACATGCCAGAGAACGTGAATGCATTTGCTGTGTAACCGGGTCAGAAGGCACCTATAGGGAAGTGGGTACACAAGGATTCTAGGCCAGTGTAGTACTCCATTTAGTATACATGTACTTTACCTATGTAGGAATACTATGGGAGCAGGTGCAGAGCTTTTGTGATATAGAGAACAGACAGTCGGGATTGCAAGAAGAGAGGTCATACACATAAACCTGCGGAGCACGGAGCCGGATACAGTGTAACGTTGCTTACACGGTACATGACGCACATGTCCACATATACTGCACCTGACGCCTGTGGTCGGTGCCACAGGCTACGGTGGACAGAGACATCACATACATGGCATGACACAGTACAGGTATGGTGACATTCTGCAGGTGTCGTACGCAGTGTGCTGGCTACTGACCGCAGGTGTCACCTGTCAGCTGTGGTGCACGGTGTTCGACAGTCGGATGCTGTACCGGTACAGGAATATGCCCGCATTCGCGGTGCGTACACCTCTATGGCACACACACCATTGTGTGCAGATGGGGACACCTGTCTGTGTGGTCAGCACCCTCACAAGACAATGCACCGACGCGCCATGTCACAGGGGTGGTCTTGCACAGGTGGCCAGTAAGGCTCACAGGTATGGCAATGACAGGGCTGTACAATGCAGCACCAGTACGGGATGGTCACCCTGTGTGGTCAGTGTCCAGTCACAACACTATATCTGCATACACCCTCTCAACAGGCAGCAGACATACACACATGTTGACACACTGACATGGTGGTGGCCACACATGTCTACACGGAGGGATGACGTGTTGCATGTACTGCACCATCCACATCGATGCACCCCACACTGAGGTAGGTACAGATCTCTACCATGGTGTACAGTGATGTGTGGCACGTGGCACATAGTACCCCGATCTGTGGCATACATGGGCACACATTCCTGCACACATGTTGGTGCTAGGAATGCCACACCCGCTACATGGGATTTGTGCAGGCGTGCAGCGGTATGTGGTGCATCCTGCGTACTACCACTGTATCTGGCAGCTGTGCCAATATCTGCACTTGGGAGGTGGTAGGGGTTACAGTGGCAATGTGACATATGGTCGATCACGCATGGCCGATGGGTATGCATCATGGCAGCGCTGTCATGTAAAGGCGACATAGCAGACTGTATGCACATGGCAGGGTAGGATGGTGTGTGACACACCTGTGACCAGCACCTGCACACATGCATGTGGACAGGTGTTTAAACACATGGTGTACACACAGACTGCCATGCGTGCTGTTACTATGCCACCATATGACGGCCCCCATGATGGGTATGCATGTGGTAGGGGGTTGCAACTGTGTTACGGACACCGGACACCGCTCCTGCATGGCTGCACCATGCACAGTACACATGTCACATGTATCCCCTGTTGCCATGTGTGTATGCATTGCTACATTGTGACATGTGTGTCAACATACATGGAACATGGACTGTGGTATGGTATCACAGCTGTCACAGGCAAACTGTACAAGGGTATGTGTCCCAGTGAACACCGCTACACCCTGTAGGGGTGCATACCACAGACATGTGTCCGCCTTCCCTTTGTGTGTGTATTACCACAGACGCCTGTGTTATGCATGTGGTACATCACAGACTTTATATGTGTCCTGCGTGCAGTCCATGCACACAGCCAGGAAATCACATATGTGACATATCCGGACATTGTTTCACTGTGGTACAGCTGCAGTCATGTGTCATATCTGTGTCAGGCCCGTGGTATGTGTGGAGCACGCCTGTCCATGTATACCGGTACGGGTGGACTACATCACACCTGTGGGATCATTGATAGTACATGTGTACTCTGCACAACGGGCGTACACCGCCACATAGTCTTCTGGACATATGTCACATGCAGTTGCTGGACCGTGAGGCATACTGCTGCACCGATGACATGGTGCTGGCATAGCAGCTACAGTGTTCACTACGGTGTGTACATGTTCAGCCTGCACCCGTGACGCCTGTGCTGTCATCTGTGTGTGTACGTGTGACTGCATGTGTGTCCACCCTGTGCGTGTGTACGGGTTTACCTGGCCGTGACTTGCGGTGTGTGCACTCCGTCTGCATGCCGGATGGCGCGTAGCACATACTACGTGTGTGAGCATGGACGGGTTGCTGTTGTGTGGGTGGACACACACGACGGTCCACATTCTGCCTCCCATGCCGCCCCATGTGTATGCATGTCTGCACTGTGCCGATTCTAAGTGTCTGAGCATGCCCAGTAAGCAGCTGTGTAGATGGACACACAGTACAGTGCACACCGCCCGCCTGCATTGATACCCCGGTGCATGCCTGTTTCTTCGCAACTGCCATGCCTGTGGCATGGCCGGGTTGCTGTGTGGTGGACACACACGATGGTCCACATTCTGCCTCCCATGCCGCCGCCCCATGTGTATGCATGTCTGCACTGTGCCGATTCTAAGTGTCTGAGCATGCCCAGTAAGCAGCTGTGTATATAGACACACAGTACAGTGCACACCGTGCCCGTCTGCATTGATACCCCGTGTGCATGCCTGTTTCCTTCGCAACTGCCACGCCTGTGGCATGGCCGGGTTGCTGTTGTGTGGGTGGACACACGACGGTCCACATTCTGCCTCCCATGCTGTCGCCCCATGTGTATGCATGTCTGCACTGTGCCGATTCTAAGTGTCTGAGCATGCCCAGTAAGCAGCTGTGTAGATGGACACACAGTACAGTGCACACCGCGGCCGTCTGCATTGATACCCGTGTGCATGCCTGTTTCCTTCGCAACTGCCACGCCTGTGGCATGGCCGGGTTGCTGTTGTGTGGCGGGACACACACGACGGTCCACATTCTGCCTCCCATGCCGACGCCCCATGTGTATGCATGTCTGCACTGTGCCGATTCTAAGTGTCTGAGCATGCCCAGTAAGCAGCTGTGTAGATGGACACACAGTACAGTGCACACCGCCCATCTGCATTGATACCCCGTGTGCATGCCTGTTTCCCCTTCGCAACTGCCACGTCTGTGGCATGGCCGGGTTGCTGTTGTGTGGGTGGACACACACGACGGTCCACATTCTGCCTCCCATGCCGTCGCCCCATGTGTATGCATGTCTGCACTGTGCCGATTCTAAGTGTCTGAGCATGCCCAGTAAGCAGCTGTGTAGATGGACACACAGTACAGTGCACACCGCGGCCATCTGCGTTGATACCCCGTGAGCATGTCTGTCTCCCCTTCGCAACCGCTAGGTGTGAGAGGCATGGCCAGTACACCATTCGGGGGTACACTACAGTCGGCACCGATGTCTGCTACTAGGCGTGTAGCCATGGCCAATGACATCCTGCATAGCCATGGTGACCATCCAGGTGACTCATATGTGGCTGTTATGCCACAATGGCTGCCTACATCCTGCACGCCGGATGCCCTCTCATAGGGTATACTGTATGTGGTGCATCCCGTATTCATGTCGTGATGTACTGCTCCGTAGTTAGTTGGTATTCCCGACTGCAGCACTACCATGTTACTGTACGGCCACCTTGGGATGGTAACAGGCTGTGTGACTGCGCACTCTGTCTTCATTCCCTATCGGCTGCCTTGCCTCTGCAGATGATACCACCCACCTAGGGGTATGCCTCCTGACAGTGCTGTGCTCAGTAATCTCGGTAGCGCGTTCTGTAAATGCATCATGCTGTAGTGAGTTCATGTAGGTAGGCGTAGGTTCGACTCCCGGCCCTTCCCTGTGTGTGTGTGTGTGTGTGTGTGTTTCCAGCTGCCTCTGCAGATGAACATGCTTTTAGATGCTTTGCAACACATACCTTGGCTATTGTCAGCTATTCCCTTACGGATGATGTCACCCGCCTAGAAGTATGCCTCTGACAGCACTGTGCTCAGTAATCTCGGTAGCGAGTTCTGTAAATGCATCATGCTGTAGTGAGTTCATGTAGGTAGGCGAGGTTCGACTCCGGCCCTTGTGTGTGTGTGTGTGTGTGTGTGTTTCCAGCTGCCTCTGCAGATGAACATGCTTTTAGACGCTTCAACACATACCTTGGCTATTGTCAGCTATTCCCTTACGGGTGATGTCACCCGCCTAGAAGTATGCCTCTGACAGCACTGTGCTCAGTAATCTCGGTAGCGCGTTCTGTAAATGCATCATGCTGTAGTGAGTTCATGTAGGTAGGCGAGGTTCGACTCGGCCCTTCCCTGTGTGTGTGTGTGTGTGTGTGTGTGTGTGTGTGTGTTTCCAGCTGCCTCTGCAGATGAACATGCTTTTAGACGCTTCGCAACACATACCTTGGCTATTGTCAGCTATTCCCTTACGGGTGATGTCACCCGCCTAGAAGTATGCCTCTGACAGCGCTGTGCTCAGTAATCTCGGTAGCGCATTCTGTAAATGCATCATGCTGTAGTGAGTTCATGTAGGTAGGCGTAGGTTCGACTCGGCCCTTCCCTGTGTGTGTATGTGTGTGTGTGTTTCCAGCTGCCTCTGCAGATGAACATGCTTTTAGACGCTTCGCAACACATACCTTGGCTATTGTCAGCTATTCCCTTACGGGTGATGTCACCCACCTAGAAGTATGCCTCTGACAGCACTGTGCTCAGTAATCTCGGTAGCGCGTTCTGTAAATGCATCATGCTGTAGTGAGTTCATGTAGGTAGGCGTAGGTTCGACTCTCGGCCCTTCCCTGTGTGTGTGTGTGTGTGTGTGTGTTTCCAGCTGCCTCTGCAGATGAACATGCTTTTAGACGCTTCGCAACACATACCTTGGCTATTGTCAGCTATTCCCTTACGGGTGATGTCACCCGCCTAGAAGTATGCCTCTGACAGCACTGTGCTCAGTAATCTCGGTAGCGCATTCTGTAAATGCATCATGCTGTAGTGAGTTCATGTAGGTAGGTGTAGGTTCGACTCCCGGCCCTTCCCTGTGTGTGTGTGTGTGTGTGTGTGTTTCCAGCTGCCTCTGCAGATGAACATGCTTTTAGACGCTTCGCAACACATACCTTGGCTATTGTCAGCTATTCCCTTACGGGTGATGTCACCCGCCTAGAAGTATGCCTCTGACAGCACTGTGCTCAGTAATCTCGGTAGCGCATTCTGTAAATGCATCATGCTGTAGTGAGTTCATGTAGGTAGGCGTAGGTTCGACTCCCGGCCCTTCCCTGTGTGTGTGTGTGTGTTTCCAGCTGCCTCTGCAGATGAACATGCTTTTAGATGCTTCGCAACACATACCTTGGCTATTGTCAGCTATTCCCTTACGGATGATGTCACCCACCTAGAAGTATGCCTCTGACAGCGCTGTGCTCAGTAATCTCGGTAGCGCGTTCTGTAAATGCATCATGCTGTAGTGAGTACATGTAGGTAGGCATAGGTTCGACTCCCGGCCCTTCCCCGTGTGTGTGTGGGGTGTGTGTGTTCACAGCTTCCCTAGTAGAGTGTAGTTATTTTAGACGCTTGGCAACACATACCTTGGCTATCGGCGGCTATTCCTTTACGGATGTTGTCACCCACCTGGACATGTGCCTCTGACGGTGCTGTGTTCGGTGGTCCACGTAGCGCGTTCCATACCTGTGTCATACTGTTGTGCGGTTGGGTATGTGGGGGTGTGGTCAATCACCATGCCTGCCACATGTGTGTGTGTGTCTATGCTCCCAGCTGCATGGGTTCATAGGGTATGGCTTTAGAGTTTCCGCAGAACACTCATATCCTGCCGCCATCCCTGTGTTTGTGGATGGTGAGACGCAGCTCGTGGACTGCCTGTGTGCCTGCTGTGGTTGGCGACCTCCGTAGCGTGTTCTCCACGTGCACCCTGCTATGGTGTGGTGGGTGTTGCTGTGTACGTTACACTCACGGGCTTGCCACATGTGTCCGCCTGTATCTCTGTCATTGTATATCTACATACCTATGTTGTGCCCATAGCGCTGCTCTTGCATGGACAGCTGTCTGTCCCATGTATCGCATATTTGCACGGCTGACACATAGAACTGTGGTACGATGCATATCCACTCATTGTCCATGCAACGTCCGTATTCCAGAACACCCTAGAGACATCTGCTGGATATCGTGGCAGACAGCTATCCTTGCTGTACTGACACTGTACCCATACGCCATAAACCTTGTGTGTAATTGCCTATTTATGGTGTGTGTATGTCTAACTGTGCTGTATGCATGGTCGTGTGTGTGTCCCGCTATAGCCATCTGTGCAGGTGTCGCCACTATGGGTAATCCTTGTGGACCGCTGTTTCATGTGCACTTCTGCACATACCTGCAGACCGTACTACCCCTCCTATGGCAGCGGCCTTAGATCGACCGCTGCCCTAGGCTATAGGGCTCCATGGCGCCCACCACCACAACACATGGTGCCCCCATCCTGGTATACCTACATGACATACCTACTAGACAGGTGGCCCTACTAGTGGATTGGCGTATGCCTACGGCCGGCTATGAGCACATCACAAGGCATACGTCTACAGTCAGTGTTTTACGAAGGCTAGGTTATAATACCAGAGGGGGGACCTCATCAACTATGCTTTAGAATGCGGATTTAGATGGATTATTAGGTGGAGGGTTGACCACACACCAGGGCTGACTGATGAAACACTGATGAAGCCTCTTTTGAGAAGCAGGTGGCTTAAACCCCCGTAACAGGAATGTAGTTTAGGTACAGATATACAGTTAACACACATTAGTCCACTCTTTCAGTTGTTTACCACTGTATTACATTGATATGATATGCATATCTTCTATATATATTGTTAGATCTTTGATTGATGAGTATTAGGCATAGTACAATATCATATAATACATGTGTTAATAGGATGTTTTTGGAGATGTTAATATATGTGTGTGTAGTTAACATTGCGTCTGTGCTTTATATGCTGTGGTTACATGTTCATTGTTTGCTGAGAAATTAACCAATGAAAGTGTAAGGGGGATATTTAAAGCCTGGATGCTTTTATGTTATGTGTAAGTCTGACGGAGCCTACGGGTGAAAGCGCTTACATGTCTATGAAGGAACCTTTGTATACCATTTGTGACCTGTCCTGGACAATGTCTACGTTGACTGTTTCATCTACCTATGTGTGTTTTGGATTGTGTGCCATAAGGTGCCAGCGGTTCTTTGATGTTGATTAGGTGTATTCCATGGTCAATTGACATTAATCCTATTAATTCACTGAAGGATGTTCTTTATAAGTGGGAACGCCATAGTTTGACCATCCTATGACCTTCCTAGCTGAAGTTGTTATTGTGCCATTGGTATGTGTTCCACAGGTCGCCCATTTGTTCCGCGGTATGGAAGCGAGTGATCCCCATTTTGGTGCTGGCAGATTGAGTGCTGTGTACGCCGGTATTCGCACGGCGGTCTGACTTTGTATGGGGAGTGTCTACTGTAGTCCCTATCTGTATTTCCTGTGTTATGCCTCACTGCAGCTGTGTGATTCCACCAGGTTTGCAGTTATGGGTGCCATCTTGGTCGTACGCTTGTCCATCCATGGGAATTGCCTACTGGACACTGGTATAGGGCAGTACACATTTCACACCTGCATTTAGCATTATCCGTGGATGCTTTGCATTATTAGTGGGGAGTAAGGCATGTGCTATTCCCACATCCTCCCACGGGCGGGACAACGGATTATCTGCCAAACAACACCGAGCCCCATTTCTGCATACCCAGGATCCCATGGCTGCAACCCTCGACGGTACCCATTACACATCCTTCATGTGTGCAGGAATGGGATGTGGACGCACTTCTATGGACTCTACAATCTGGGGATTTCTGTTCATATGTCCTGCATTTCATGGACACTTGTCATCAACCTTGAACACGCTGGTGGTGCATATGTCTGGCTGTGCCGTAGTCACGGCTGTCAGTTCTTCTGGGTCTCTCGATCGCAGCTGGTTGACATTGCGTACGGATGAATTTTTGGGTCCTACAATGGACACCAATGTGCATATGTAAAGTGTAGAACTTGTTGGACTGTGTCCATCTGGCCAGTGGGTTTGACTGCTGCTGTATGTTCCCCAATCGCGGATGTCTGTTTGACTACCCATATTATGTAGTGCTACGTTAACCAGGTTTTTCTAAACTGAACCCAAATGGTGTAAATCCAATGATGCAGGCTAACAAATGCTTTAACTAATCCTCAGATGTCCCATTAGGAAATTTCCGCCACTGTATTGTCAAAATAACACAACCAAAACATGTAGATCCTATTAATTCATTGAAGGATGTTCTTTATAAGTGGGAACGCCATAGTTTAAAGATCCTATGACCTTCCTAGTTGACGTTGTTGGTGTGCCATTAGTATGTGTTCCGCAGGTCGCCCATTTGTTCCGCAGTATGGAAGCGAGTGATCCCCATTTTCTTGCTGGCAGATTGAGTGCTGTGTACGCCGGTATTCGCACGGCGGTCTGACTTTGTATGGGGAGTGTACTGTAGTCCCTATCTGTATTCCCTGTGTTATGCCTTACTGCAGCTGTGTAATTCCACCAGGTTTGCAGTTATGGGTGCCATCTTGGTCGACGCTTGTCCATCCATGGAATTGCCTACTGGACACTGGGATAGGGCTGTACTCATTTCACAGCTGCATTTAGCATTCTCCGCTGGATGATTTGCATTATTGGTGGGGAGTAAGGCATGTGCTATACCCACATCCCTCCCACGGGGCGGGACAACGGATTATCTGCCAAACAACACCGAGCCCCATTTCTGCATACCCATGATCCCATGGCTGCAGCCCTCGACGGTACCCATTACACATCCTTCATGTGTGCGGGACTGGGATGTGGACGCACTTCTATGGACTCGACCATCTGGGGATT
This sequence comes from Protopterus annectens, assembly GCF_019279795.1. Lineage (NCBI taxonomy): Eukaryota > Metazoa > Chordata > Ceratodontiformes > Protopteridae > Protopterus > Protopterus annectens. Next base: position 508,829,341 of record NC_056739.1, read on the forward strand.
TCTGCTCATATGTCCTGCATTTCATGGACACTTGTCATCAACCTTAAACACGCTGGTGGTGCATATGTCTAGCTGTGCCATAGTCACGGCTGTTACTCCTTCAGCGTCGCTCGCTCCATCTCGTAGCTATTGCATAGGGTTAAATTTTTGGGGTCCTACAATGGACACCAATGTGCATATGTAAAGTGTAGAACTTGTTGGACTGTGTCCATCTGGCCAGTGGTTTTGACTGCTGCTGTATGTTCCCCAATCACGGATGTCTGTTTGACTACCCATATTATGTAGTGCTACGACATCCAGGTTTTTCAAACCTGAAACCAAATGGTGTACATCCAAAGATGCAGGTTAGCAACTGCTTTACATAATCCTCAGAAGTCACAATAGGAAATATCCGCCACTGTATTGTCAAAATAACACCACCATAACATGTAGATCCTATTAATTCATTGAAGGATGTTCTTTATAGGTGGGAACGCCATAGTTTAACCATCCTATGACCTTCCTAGTTGACGTTGTTGGTGTGCCATTAGTATGTGTTCCGCAGGTCGCCCATTTGTTCCGCAGTATGGCAGCGAGTGATCCCCATTTTGGTGCTGGCAGATAGAGTGCTGTGTACGCCGGTATTCGCACGGCAGTCTGGCTTTGTATGGGGAGTGTGTACTGTAGTCCCTATCTGTATTTCCTGTGTTATGCCTTACTGCAGCTGTGTAATTCCACCAGGTTTGCAGTTATGGGTGCCATCTTGGTCGTACGCTTGTCCATCCATGGGAATTGCCTACTGGACACTGGTATAGGGCTGTACACATTTCACAGCTGCATTTAGCATTCTCCGGTGGATGCTTTGCATTATTAGTGGGGAGTAAGGCATGTGCTACTCCCACATCCCTCCCACGGGGCGGGACAACGGATTATCTGCCAAACAACACCGAGCCCCATTTCTGCATACCCAGGATCCCATGGCTGCAACCCTCGACGGTACCCATTACACATCCTTCATGTGTGCGGGAATGGGATGTGGACGCACGTCTATGGACTCGACAATCTGGGGATTTCTGTTCATATGTCCTGCATTTCATGGACACTTGTCATCAACCTTGAACACGCTGGTGGTGCATATGTCTAGCTGTGCCGTAGTCACGGCTGTCAGTTCTTCTGGGTCTCGATCGCAGCTGGTTGACATTGCGACGGATAAATTTTTGGGGTCCTACAATGGACACCAATGTGCATATGTAAAGTGTAGAACTTGTTGGACTGTGTCCATCTGGCCAGTGGGTTTGACTGCTGCTGTATGTTCCCCAATCACGGATGTCTGTTTGACTACCCATATTATGTAGTGCTACGAAACCGGGTTTTCTAAACTGAACCCAAATGGTGTAAATCCAATGATGCAGGCTAACAAATGCTTTAACTAATCCTCAGATGTCCCATTAGGAAATTTCCGCCTCTGTATTGTCAAAATAACACAACCAAAACATGTAGATCCTATTAATTCATTGAAGGATGTTCTTTATAAGTGGGAACGCCATAGTTTAAACATCCTATGACCTTCCTAGTAGACATTGTTGGTGTGCCATTAGTTATGTGTTCCGCAGGTCGCCCATTTGTTCCGCAGTATGGAAGCGAGTGATCCCCATTTTCTTGCTGGCAGATTGAGTGCTGTGTACGCCGGTATTCGCACGGCGGTCTGACTTTGTATGGGGAGTGTGTACTGTAGTCCCTATCTGTATTTCCTGTGTTATGCCTTACTGCAGCTGTGTAATTCCACCAGGTTTGCAGTTATGGGTGCCATCTTGGTCGTACGCTTGTCCATCCATGGGAATTGCCTACTGGACACTGGTATAGGGCTGTACACATTTCACACCTGCATTTAGCATTCTCCGGTGGATGATTTGCATTATTAGTGGGGAGTAAGGCATGTGCTATACCCACATCCCTCCCACGGGGCGGGACAACGGATTATCTGCCAATCAACACCGAGCCCCATTTCTGCATACCCACGATCCCATGGCTGCAACCCTCGACGGTACCCATTACACATCCTTCAGGTGTGCGGGAATGGGATGTGGACGCACCTCTATGGACTCGTCAATCTGGGGATTTCTGTTCATATGTCCTGCATTTCATGGACACTTGTCATCAACCTTAAACACGCTGGTGGTGCATATGTCTAGCTGTGCCGTAGTCACGGCTATCGCTTCTTCTGGTAGTACGATAGCAGCTGAATGGTATTCCGTAAGGATCAATTTTTGGGTCCTACAATGGACACCAATGTGCATATGTAAAGTGTAGACCTTGTTGGACTGTGTCCATCTGGCCAGTGGTTTTGACTGCTGCTGTATGTTCCCCAATTGCGGATGTCTGTTTGACTACCCATATTATGTAGTGCTATGAAAACCAGGTTATTCTAAAATGAACCCAAATGGTGTTAATGTAATGATGCAGGTTAGCAACTGCTTTAACTAATCCTCAGTAGTCTCAATAGGAAATATCCGCCACTGTCTTGTCAGATTAACACCACCAAAACATGTAGATCCTATTAATTCATTGAAGGATGTTCTTTATAAGTGGGGACGCCATAGTTTACAGATCCTATGACCTTCCTAGTTGACGTTGTTGGTGTGCCATTAGTATGTATTCCGCAGGTCGCCCATTTGTTCCGCAGTATGGACGCGAGTGATCCCCATTTTCTTGCTGGCAGATTGAGTGCTGTGTACGCCGGTATCCGCACGGCGGTCTGACTTTGTATGGGGAGTGTCTACTGTAGTCCCTATCTGTATTTCCTGTGTTATGCCTTACTGCAGCTGTGTAATTCCACCAGCTTTGCAGTTATGGGTGCCATCTTGGTCGTACGTTTGTCCATCCATGGGAATTGCCTACTGGACACTGGTATAGGGCTGTACACATTTCACAGCTGCATTTAGCATTCTCCGGTGGATGATTTGCATTATTAGTGGGGAGTAAGGCATGTGCTATACCCACATCCCTCCCACGGGGCGGGACAACGGATTATCTGCCAAACAACACCGAGCCCCATTTCTGCATACCCATGATCCCATGGCTGCAACCCTCGATGGTACCCATTACACATCCTTCATGTGTGCGGGACTGGGATGTGGACGCACTTCTATGGACTCGACAATCTGGGGATTTCTGTTCATATGTCCTGCATTTCATGGACACTTGTCATCAACCTTAAACACGCTGGTCGTGCATATGTCTAGCTGTGCCGTAGTCACGGCTGTTCACTCCTTCTAGGTCGCTCGATCGCAGCTGGTAGATGTGGCATACAGATCAATTTTTGGGTCCTACAATGGACACCGATGTGCATATGTAAAGTGTAGAACTTGTTGGACTGTGTCCATCTGGCCAGTGGGTTTGACTGCTGCTGTATGTTCCCCAATCGCGGATGACTGTTTGACTACACATATTATGTAGTGCTACGAAAACCATTTTTTTCTGAAATGAACCCACATGGTGTAAATCCGATGATGCAGGTTAGCAACTGGTTTAAATAAACCTCAGAGGCCCCAATGGGAAATATCCGCCACTGTATTGTCATAACTAACACCACCAAAACATGTAGATCCTACTAATTCATTGAAGGATGTTCTTTATAATTGGGAACGCCATAGTTTAACCATCCTATGACCTTCCTAGTTGACGTTGTTGGTGTGCCATTAATATGTGTTCCACAGGTCGCCCATTTGTTCCACAGTATGGTAGCGTGTGATCCCCATTTTCTTGCTGGCAGAGTGGGTGCTGTGTACGCCAGTATTCGCACGGCGGTCTGACTTTGTATGGGGTGTGTCTACTTTAGTCCCTATCTGTATACACATTCCACACCTGCATTTAGCATTATCCGGTGGATGCTTTGCATTATTTGTGGTGAGTAAGGCATGTGCTACACCCACATCCCTCCCACGGGGTGGGACTACGGATTATCTGCCAAACAACACCGAGCCCCATTTCTGCATACCCAGGATCCCATGGCTGCAATACCCATTACACATCCTTCATGTGTGCGGACTGGGATGTGGACGCACTTCTATGGACTCGGGACTCTGGGGATTTCTGTCCATATGTCCTGCATTTCATGGACACATGTCATCAACCTTAAACACGCTGGTGGTGCATATGTCTAGCTGTGCCGTAGTCACGGCTGTCGCTTCTTCTGGTAGAACGATAACAGCTGTATGATATTCCATAGTAATCAATTTTTGGGTCCTACAATGGACACCAATGTGCATGTGTAAAGTGTAGAACTTGTTGGACTGTGTCCATCTGGCCGGTGGTTTTGACTGACCTTCCTAGTTGATGTTGTTGGTGTGCCATTAGTATGTGTTCCACAGGTCGCCCATTTGTTCCGCAGTATGGCAGCGAGTGATCCCCATTTTGGTGCTGGCAGATTGAGTGCTGTGTACGCCGGTATTCGCACGGCGGTCTAACCTTGTATGGGGAGTGTCTACTGTAGTCCCTATCTGTATTTCCTGTGTTATGCCTGACTGCAGCTGTGTAATTCCACCAGGTCTGCAGTTATGGGTGCCATCTTGGTCGTACGCTTGTCCATCCATGGGAATTGCCTACTGGACACTGGTATAGGGCTGTACACATTTCACACCTGCATTTAGCATTATCCGGTGGATGCTTTGCATTATTAGTGGGGAGTAAGGCATGTGCTATACCCACATCCCTCCCACGGGGCGGGACAACGGATTTTCTGCCAAACAACACAGAGCCACATTTCTGCATACCCAGGATCCCATGGCTGCAACCCTCGACGGTACCCATTACACATCCTTCATGTGTGCGGGACTGGGATGTGGACGCACTTCTATGGACTCAACAATCTGGGGATTTCTGTTCATATGTCCTGCATTTCATGGACACTTGTCATCAACCTTAAACACGCTGGTGGTGCATATGTCTAGCTGTGCCGTAGTCACGGCTGTCGCTTCTTCTGGGTGGAACGGTAGCAGCTGGATGATATAGCGTACGGATCAATTTTTGGGGTCCTACAATGGACACCAATGTGCATATGTAAAGTGTAGAACTTGTTGGACTGTGTCCATCTGGCCAGTGGGTTTGACTGCTGCTGTATGTTCCCCAGTCGCGGATGTCTGTTTGACTACCCATATTATGTAATGCTACGAAAACCAGGTTATTCAGAACTGAAACCAAATGGTGTACCTCCAAAGATGCAGGTTAGCAACTGCTTTAAATCATCCTCAGAAATCCCAATAGGAAAGAATCGCCACTTTATTGTCAAGATAACACCACCAAAACAAGTAGATGACGAGCACTTTCGTCCGGTCTTACCGGCCATTTCTGAGTGTAAGTAGCTAAAACAAATAACTGAATAAATAATAATGAATAATTTCATAATCAAACAGATAATATGTTATTTGGACAATAGCTTCTGCTATTGGCATACGATGTTGTGGGTGGTGCCGGTTACCATACATATGGCTTTCTCAAAAGCCGACTTCACACTTCTGAACACTAGTGTGGTCTCCTTTAAGGCCCCTGTGCCAGTGGTAAACATTACTCAAGCCACTGAATCACTTACATATGCCTTCTACCAGCACCTACAGGACTGCATGGCTCAGGCAATCCCTTACATAACTGTGAGTCTTTGTACCAATGCCAAGCATCCAGTCTGGTGAACCCCAGCCATACACAAGCTCTACAATGAAAGGAGGTAGCTACTACAAAACAGAGCAGAATCCTTGTAAGGTATGACACCCTTGCTCATTATATGTGAAGAACTACAAGCTGTCATGACATCATCCAGGGCACATCCGACAGATATATCACCAAGGACTCGACGGACAATCATACGGCCTTCTTTAGCTATGTTGGACACCTGGGAGGACACTCCCAGATATGCTCGGACTGGGTTCAGGATGATGTGACGTTTACTGAACATACACACATTGCCGACATACTGGCTGACAGGTTCGGTGCAAACATCTCCCCCCACCTCCCCCCCCACATGGAGAGATGTCTGTACCAGAGGATTGTGGCCCCCGACACTTCTGTAACGCACAGGTGGGACATGCTCTCCCCAAGGCAGTGAACACAGCATCCATGGGACCAGATGGTGTCCCGGCTGTGTACTCCATGAACTCATTGAGGGATTAGACCCACAGTTAGGACGGCTGTTTCATCTTAGCCTCACCTCAGGTAACATACCCAAGTTGTGGCGCACGGCGACTGTAGTCCCACTTCACAGGGGCAGTGCCTCCACTGACCCTGGTAATTACCGTCCCATTAGCTTGACAAGCCTTATCTGCAGAGCCATGGGGAAGGATCATAATGGAACTCATAGATAACGACATAGGGGACTTGCATGCTTTGCATCCAACCCAGTTTGGCTTGGTCAAAGGCAGATCATGCGTTTAAAACTTGGTTGACATTTTAGGAACAGTCACCGAGGCCATTGATGAGGGTCGGGCAGTCCATACAGCCTACCTCGACCTGGCAAAGGCCTTCAACACAATACCCCCCTCAGGTATCCTTGATAAACCCATCGGCTTGGATGTGACCCGTACATTGCAGGATGGGTTGCAAACTGGCTAGGTGACACAACCCACATGGTCATAGTTGCTGGCACCGTGTCAGACTCACAGCCGGTCACAGGCGGTGTCCCACAGGGCTCAGTCCTGGGTCCACTCTTTTTCTGCATCAACATTTCCAAAGTACAAGCAATCACAGGGGGGTTATGGCTGACAATGTTTGCAGATGACTGCGAACTGGGTGCCATAGTGGGACGGACATCTGACACAGATATCCTTCAGAAGGGCCTCACAGATATGGATATCTGGTGCCAGGGACATGGCCTACAGCTAAATGCCGGGAAATGCATTGTCATACCCTTCGGGAAGAACATGGTTACCCCTTGCTGCCATATAGGTGGCAATCCACTGAGCACAGAGGGAGTTACCAGGGATCTGGGGACCCAGGTTGTCAGTCACCATTCGTTCGACACACACGTTGCTAACGTAGTTAGGTAGACCTTCTACATTGCACACCTGATGGTGCAGGGATTCACATCTAGATCGGGGGAGGTCATCGTCTCCTTGTACTCATCACTCCTTAGACCTATGATTGAGTACATTGCCCCGTTCGGGGGATATCTGACCCGACACCTGCAGCAGCTGGGAAGGCCCCATAGGTTCATCGTCAGACGGATGCAGGGTGTCAGGAATTTGTGTTATGCTGCCCGACTGACAGGACTCCTGCTCCATTCAGTCACATACCACTTGCTCAGTGGTGACCTGTGCCTGACATACAAGGCCATGTCGAACCATATTTGATGACTATGCTTCACCTAATGGATCTACATCCCTCAGAACCACAGGGGCGGGTGACGTGAACCTTGACACGGTCATTAATGGGATGTGTTGGAGGGACAGATTTATCACCCAGACACTCACTATGCTGTGGAACAACATCCCAGTACATGTGAGGCAGAGTGCCTCGCTGGCCTTGTTCGAGGGGGATCTTGACCAATGAATGGGGGATTGCAGATATACCCCAGGGATTACTTCATTGTCACTGCTTGACAGAGGTACAGCAGTATAATAGGCATTGTTATCTTTGGACTGGAGGGTTGTCAAAGGCAACATAGCTATGGGCTAGGGTTGTAGCTGCCCTTGGGCAGATGGCCTACTATGTACCTATGGACCTATGAACCTATGTTCATAGTTTGTCCCATTCACATTTGTCTATCCCCTATCCTCATTCGTATGTGTATATTTCTGTGGCACATGATTGAAGTGTGTATTACATGCAGGTATGCTGTGTACAGTGCACATACGTCACAGTTGATTACAGTGTATCTGTGTACCTACCTCTGTGATACTGAGGACTACCACACATCCTTCACAGCATTACATGCATATGTCCATACTATCATTCGTTGGCCTGTGGGGGGTTGTTAGGGCAACGGTTACACGTGTCTCTGTTTGTGCACGTGTCATGGTGGTCTTTGACCTGCCTCCGTTGCTTTCGTGGGATGGACGTTAGTGTTGGTGTGTGTTTGGGATGTGTTTCCACTGCCGGTACATCTGTGGGGGGTGGGGTTGGCACATGTTCCTCTTTGCGGGGAGCCCCATCCTGGACATTTGTGTTATGCGTCAACACTTGGCACATGCCTGATGTCCTGTGCTATTCCCACAATCGTGTATGCCTTCCTGCATTACTACTGCGTGTTACTGGCAGTTTGTATCTGGTACGCATGGCTATTATGTTGGATAGCTTGGCCTATTCCCATGCTATGACATACCCATTCATCCAGGCATATACATGTTATTTCATCCTTTGCATTGGCCGTGGGTGTTTGGCCATCCAGCAATGCTATTCTCAATGTGTGATGTCCCACCTTCACCTTCTGTGCATGTGGCACCCTGTTGGGGCGTCCTGCTTGGTGGGCAGATGTTCGGCCGTATGTGTTGTGTTTGACATGTCTGCATAGCTAATCATCAGTACGGTGGCTGAACATACTGCCTTGTCCAGATGTGTACAGTTATGGGCACCGTGGCGTGTGCATGCCTATGGGGTTTCGACAGGTCCATACCACATGCGGGATGTACACATTCTGCCGACACATTCACATGCAGCCATTTGGATATCTGTACCTGAGGTGGGATGTTAACATGTGGGGTACATATTTGCCTGCGTGGCACTGCCTAGGACAGTACTTCTTACTACATTTCAAGTATACCCATTGTGTGTAGGTGTGCAGCTGCGCAAGACTGCTGGCTGGGTTGGGTGCACAGTCGTACATGGGTGCGTGTTACATGCTATGACGGGGCTGTTGTGTATTACATTTGCATGCATGGGTTCTGCTTCTGGATATTTCGCTTAGGCATACGCCGTCCTATGTGTATGCGACGGGCACGTTGCTGGGTGTAGTACATGTTGCTATGCACATGTCTGTCTGTGTTTAGGGTATCTGGTTTCCTTCTTGTTGTTATATCGACATGGCTACCCGGCTGTGTACTCTCACTACTGCTGGTGACCGTGCCCATGTGGCTAGTTCTGTGTAGGTGCGGCGCGCTGACATGCTGTGGTACACCTTCACTGGGTATGCCCACTGACAGTGCATTGCATGACTTACACGGTATTACGCGTATCCTTTGTTCCTTGGACGGGTACAATTTGGACTTCGTGGGTTAATGTTTGGTTCTCCATTTTGTGTGGACGGGTACTATGTTGCATACTCTGCGTACGTTTCATTATCCACGGACCCTGGCTGGTGCGGTTACTATTGCAGGCGGCCTGTGGAAGTCAGCACTTTAGGTTGCTCATCGCCTGCCGGCTTGGCCACGCCTACGGCCGCATCCTACTTTGGCTCGCTCACGTGCCCTCTGCACGTGTCTGTGGTTGCGGCGCGCACTCATTACTATGCATATGGCGCTACTACGCTGATTATACACTGCACTGCCGGCGCAAGCCTTACACCAGCCTTGCGCCGAGATTCATGAATCCCGGGGTACCACGTTATGAAATGAGCACGTACAGCTTACGCTCAAAATGTAATGTGTTAGTATATTAACTGCTAAATAAATAAAGTTTAATTGCATTCAAATTACTCAATGTACAATTGAATTTGCTATATATACTTAGTATCTGTGACATATTTCCGTTTGGTGATATTTGTCTGTAATGGTAATAACAGATGGATTATCAATGGCTGGAAAAGCTGTCTCGTGTCCCGGTGTGCTAGGTAATACATATAAAACAGTTTGATCTCAACAGAAGGAGAAACATTAATTGTAAAAGGTTATCTTTACAATTTTGAAAAGGTGATAAAATACAGGAAGTATTGCTACTGTCATTTTTAAAAGAACAATGAAGTGCAAAGGTAGAGCGATAACTAAATCAGTGAATAACGAAGACGTGTTAGTAAAATCTACAGCTCATGACCATGCTTCAGAAGCAACAGATGTTGAAAAATATCAGGCTTGTGAGAAACTAAGAGATTTAGCTAGTATGTGTAGAAGTACTCCTGCGCCACTTACTTGTAGATGATCTTGTAGCTAGTACTTCACTTGAAAGTACTGTGGCACTGCCTACACGTAGATCTATGCTGCAAAAAGTGACTAGAATGAGGTATTTGCAGTTTGTTAACAATAGTAAATCTAATATAGCATTACAACGACAACCTACTAAAATTTGATTTTCATATCAACTCTATCATAAAACAACTAACAAAAAATTAGGTTCTCTCTACAGAATCAAATCTTTCTTAACTCCTGAAGCAAGAACTACCATAGCCAGAACATATCTTATCTCTACTCTACTATATGCATCCCCCATATATACTAATCTTTCTAAACATAACATCAATAGGCTTACAACAGCCTATAACAACATTGCCAAATTTGCCACTGCCTCTCCATATAAAACATATCACTGCCTGAACCTCCTTAACCTAGGGTGGCTGGAGTTACCTCACCTAATTCAATACTATCAGCTTACAACTGCCCATAAAGCCCTTCACCACCCAGAAAAGATACCAATGCTCTGCACCCTGATAAAACCCTATAACAACCTAAAAACCCTACGCTCTTCCAATAAAATACTGATTCAAACCTCTCTATCAAAGAATACAGTAGGTGACTCTATATTTTCCAACTCAGTTGGTAAAATTTGGAATCAACTTCCTACAGACCTCTTAGCCCAAACTTCTATCACACTATTTAAAACTCAACTGAAACATTTTCTAACCAATCACTGGCTTTGCTCTTGCAATAACCCTAGCTGATCACGTACCTCCTACCTTCTCCTGCATCCTTTGCACTGTCTCCCAACTCTATTTCTCCATTTTATTTTTCATCTCTACCTAAGAAATTGACTCTCTCAACTTCAAACTAAAATTTTCTAGTAACTCTATCTTTTGCTTTTAAACTACTTAATTATTTCTGTCTCACATTTTATATACCTGTACTGAAGAAATTTGATAGTCTCTGTTTTCACCTTTTGAACTTACTGAAAAGATAGCCTAAATGCCTGTTTCAGTTGCGTCTTAAATTCCCTATGTAATTATGAATGCCTGTTTTAGTTGAATCTCAAATTACCTATGTACTTTGACCTGTACTGTAGAAATTTGATAGTCTCTGTATTCACCTTTTTGAACTTACTGAAAGGAAAGCCTATATGCCTGTTTTACTTGTGTCTTAATTCCCTATGTAATTTTAAATCCCTGTTTTAGTTGTGTCTTAAATTACCTATGTACTTTGAATGTATTTTTGTTATTATGCATTAGATAGTGGAGCTTTTCTCCTCGGGCTTCCACTGAAAATGGACATGTATCCAGTTGGACTAGTCCGGTTAACAAATGTAAAATAAAATAAAATAAATAAATAAAATATGGTTTCAGTAGATGATTATGCTTTAAAACAGTCGTTTGTTCAAGAAAGGAAAGTGGATATACATACTAACCTACATGTATTGGTATTTACCACTGAAGAAAATTTAAAAGATCTTTGCAACTCTGACATGCGGTTGATGGATGGTGTTTTCCTAACTAAGGGAAGGTTATGTAGACAGTTATACAATATTCATGCACTTGTATCCCATGGTGGAAATACAAAATGTTTGCCACTCGTGTACTGTCTTATGAGCAAGAAGACATTTAAAGCATATAATTACATGTGGGATTGTTTATTTACCTTGTTGGAAAAACTAAAGCTAGAAGTATCTGTGAAATACATGCTATGTGATTTTGAACAAACATCTATAAAGAGTATTACATACAACTTTCCAAATGTCTCTGCAAAAGGTAGCTTTTTTCACTTTTCACAGAACATTTGGCGTAAAGTTCAATCTTTGGGTTTAGCTAAGTTATATGGTACATGTGTTAACTTTCAGCACTAAGTGAAAAAGCTTATAGATTTATCCTTCATTAAAGAATGTGCAGTTGTTTAAGCCTTTCGTGACCTTTCACAAGATTTTCCAGAAGATGGTCGAAAGTTGTTGTTATTTTTCTGATATGTACGTATTAGGATGAGTACATAATTTACTAGAAGTATCACACCTAGTAGATTTCCACCTGTGTACCCTATCTCATTTTGGAATATTTCATCCCTTAATGAGAACTGTTTACCACGTACACAACACTATGTGGAAGGGTGGCACAGACGATCTGATGTTTGCAAGGGAAATGAATATCTGACATCCCTGCTGTCTTGGAAGTGTTCAAAAGGGAGTAAAATCGAGTAGATGAGTTGCATCTGCACCTTATGACAGCTTGCCACCATCACCTAAAAAGAGAAAAACTATTGATCGGCAGAACCATTTGCAAGTTGCACTTGCTAAAAAGATGAATATGATGTGCAGAATTTTTTTGAAAACAATAGGAATGTTGTTAAAAGTTTAACTATATTACAGTAGTATCACAGTTTTGTAAATAAAAATACTGATTTGTTCATTTTACCTATGAAAGTTTCCTATATTATGTTTATTGATGTGCATTGCACATGACAAATTTTGTAGTAGTGTTTTACGTTTTCAATATACTCCTATTTTTGTTTTGCTATATGTACATTAACCCTACAAGACGTAGATAGAACATATTATGTTGAAGTATTAGCATAAGTTGAGGAGAAGTACATAGATACGGTGAAGTAAAAGCATAATTTATTTTCATTGCAGTTTTTTAAGTTATAAAGGGAAACGTAGGTGCAGATAACACTCTAGATGAAAAGTGTGATTTATTTGAATAATACACTAAATAATAAGTGTGATTTCTTTTTTATAATATCTCTTTGCTATGTTCTTACGTTATCAGTATGTTTAACTTTAAGTAATGTGTGTGTATATTGTAGGAACATATGTACATAAGAGTTGTATATTGCAGGAAATCCATGTTTAGTTTACATTTAAGCACACTGGTGACAGAGAAAGTGGCCAACTAAAAGTTTTCGATCTTTTAAGATTCAGGATATTTAAGTGTCAAGTTACTTCACGTTCGATTTGTATGTGTCGGGTTCTTTGTATTCAAGGTGTTAAGTTTTCGAGAGGATAAAGTAGACCCGAGACACAGATGCTCCCAGATTGCTATGGTAACAGAGACAGAGTGACGATAATGCTTAATGGCTCTGAGGAGCCTCTGAGATGATTCTTAGCAATGAAGATATGGAAATCCTTATGTGTAGGAAATGGGAGGAAGAGGGATGCACTGATAATTAAAATGCACTAACTTTCATCAATGTTCACATAAAACAAATTTGCTTTAAGTAAGTTAGCAGCAAAGTGATTACTTAAATGCTGGCAAACAATGAAATATAACTTTTGATATCACCAGTAAAATACATTGTATTATAAACATTAGATATAAATATTATTACCATCTATTTATGTTAAGTAATAAGTTTTGAAAGACTTCATCAATAAGGGTGAATATATTAAATACCTGTGTGCTATAATCTTTTACTGAGATTTTATATATGATACATCCTACTTTACTATGATTGAATTGCTTGTCATGTATCTTTCATGTAAATATTAATTACTTATACAATAAGTAGACATTTATATTATATTAGAATTCTGTCTAATCTACAATAGTACTATATCTGTTCAAAATAATATAAATATTGCTTATTCCTATTACAAATATTCTCCATATGATAATTAAATTTATGAAGCTCAGATGTTCTGGATTGTCAAGGTATGAGTGATAATCTGATGGACTTAGGTTTATTCATCAGGGTAGGAATGATTTTCATTCCATGGCTAGTGCGGATCTTAGTTTTGTTGACATTTATTAATATAAATTTGTTATTTCACAAAAACATTTTTAGTATACCTGACCAAAACATTACTTTATTGGTAAACACCCAAAGTATAAAACTGATAATTTCCTTTAAAAGCTCAAACATATACTTTATAGTTATCAGAGGATAACGTTTAATAGCCACAATAAAACAAGAAATACATAGTCTAAATAACCTAAGATGGACTTAACTTTATTATCTTTAAATATCAAAGGATTAAACAATCCTAGCAAGAGATCAAATCTACTGAAATATTTAAAACTGAACAAAGCACAATTTGTCTTCCTTCAAGAAACTCATTTCAAAACAAATGACAGTTACAAATGGAATCCTAAGGAATATATGATATTGGCGCAATCCACTTATAAGACAAAAGGGGTAACAATTTTATGGTAAACAAATGTGATTAACCCAGAAATCATTTATAAGTATGAAGATAAAGAAGGCCTTATGGCATTAGTAGTAATAGTTAAATATAATAATAGAATATGGACCCTAGCCAATCTATACTGGTTCCCAGGCATTGGAACATGAACTGTTAAAAAACACTTTGATTTCAATAATTATAAAGGCAACTTAATATTAGAAGGAGGTTTAACTGTATATTTGATATTTCTGAAACTACAAAAAAGACTGCTGCATGCATCTGCTGTATCAAAAGCTTTAAACAAGTGGGTAGAATCATTTCATCTTGTAGATACTTTCAAATTTAAAGAAGATAAATGTTTATTATTTTCCCATCAAGATCACAGATTTGGTATCAAAACTAGAATAGATCAAATATTTGCTGCTTATGACTTACACTCTAAAATCATTAATTTCTCAGTCACTCCCTACCCCTTTTCAAACCACAATTCATTGATACTAAAACTTCAAAATGGGTACAAACCATTAAGCTTTAACTCCAAAATTCCAGCATATATAACTAAAATTAAAGAGTCCAAATCCTGGTTATTTTCTGAATTACAGTTCTTCTTAGATATTAATTTTACCACAGAGATAAATGAAATAATGATATGGGACTCATTAAAAGCTTACATATATGGTAAAACCTTAACTTGGTATAAAACAAATATCAGAGAATGTGATTCTGAATTATTAGATCTACAATCCAAACTTTTGTCAGTAAAAGCTGAAAAAAATCAAAATCATTTGGAAATGAAAAAGAAAGTAGAAGTATTAAAGAATAAATACAATGAAATTCTAACACATAAAACTAGTTTAGCTTTAGAAATCTAAAAATTAATACCTTGGCCACTTCTCCCAAATATCTACATAATTTATCAACAAGAATCAAAATAAAATCAAATGCTAATAACATTAAAAGTATCTTCCATATAAAGAAATGGAAAAATGTCTTGGATATAGATGACATTCTTGATGCCTATAGAAGTCACTATACGGAACATTTCCAAAAAGAAAATATACATATCGAGCAATTAAATCTAGTTGAAAAATGTTCTAATATAAAAAAATGCCAGAAAAATTAAAACTAGATCTGCAAGCACCCATATCCTACAAAGAAACTACAGATACAATAAAAGAGGGTAAAAATAATAAAGCTCCAGGTATAGATGGCATAATTATGAAAATATATAAATGTTTTACTTCAAACATACTATCCCTCTTCCATAAAATTATATTAGAAATTCAGTCACAAGCTTTAATACCATCATCTTGGAGATATTCCTTAATCACACCAATTCTAAAGGAAAACAATTCATCAAACTTCTGTACCTAATATAGACCTATATCATTATTAAGTAATGACAAGATATTTATGACAATATTGACTAAAAGTATGAAAATACCACTATCCAAACCAATAAATAATGATCAAACTGGATTTATATATCATAGACACACACATGACAATATTAAAAGGACAATTTCTCTTATAGAATACGTTAATAAAGAAAATAAAGAAACATTCATAATTGGCTTAGACATAGAGAAAGCCTTTGATTCCCTATTTGGGACTATTTATTCAAAATTCTAATGCTATTTGAATTTCCTGCATCCTTTGTTCATCTCTTAAAGAATATATATATATATATATATATATATATATATATATATATATATATATATATATATATATATATATAAACAATTTCAAGTTAGGTCCTTTTACCTCTGAAGCTATACATATAACAAAAGTCACTAAACAAGGATGTCCCATGTCAACAATTCTATTTGCTCTGGCTATTTAAAAATTGGCAGATTAATTTTGTAACAACATAAAAATCAAAGGAATAGATGTTTATCAACAATACAATTCTAAAGTAATGTTATTTCCTGATGACATATTACTAACATTATCTAATACAAAAGAGACATTAGAAGAATTATATATATTAATTGACAATTTCACATGACTTCAGGACTCCATTTCAATAAATCAAAATCAAAATTTTTATTTTTAAATAATAAAAAAAAGAACTGCAGACTAAGGGGGATCACATCATAGGGAAACAAGAATCTACCTTAAAATATCTAGGAATTGAGTTATGCAAGGATAATAATGAATTAGTCTAAAAAAAACTACAATACTCTGGCTAGGCTTATAAATGCCCTAGGGCAGATAGCCTAGTATGAACCTATGAACCTATGAACCTATGAATCAATACAATTAAAATCTCTGTGGAAAAATGTAACAAAATAATATTAACATTTGAAGATAGACTACAGTTAATAACAATGGTTTTACTGTCCAAGATCCTATATATAGCCTTGGCAATACAACTGTTACAGAATGAAATATACTTAAAGAAATACATTCATGCCTAATAAAATTTTTATGGTTTCCCAAAAGAAACAGAATAGCTTTAGTACATCATATCCGGCCATGGAAACAGGGAGGATTAAACTTTCCTGATATAGAAACATATATAAAAGCATCAATCCCCGGGATTCAAGAAGCTTGGTGCAAGGACGGTTTTAGCCTTGCGCCGAGTGTCCTCACTACAGATGGTGCAGCAGTGCCATATGAATATGTATGAGGGCGTGCCGCAGCAACCTCGACGTGTACAAGAAATGTGTGCGAGTGCAAGGGGCATGTACAAGTGCTATACGGACGCATAAACATGCCCCAACACCTGCAAAACATACACACAAACAATGTAAAGAGTCCACTGCTCCCCAGACCACAGGCAGGATACAACCGGGGGAGTACAAAGTGCACCCATGAATTCTACTCTTGGAACACAAACAGGAGCATCCCTTGCGGGACACCCCAAAAATTGCCAAGACCAAAAGAAGGAGATAACTCAACCATTCTGGCTGGGGTGTATGCATACTCGGAATACAAGGGTGGGAAACCCTGATGACCCATGGGCTGAGAAAATTGTATGAAATGGGTCCCGTGAAGTGGAGAGTTTGCAGTGTGTATTGGTGTGTCTAGAACAAACCGGGACCCAGAATAAGGATGGGTACTGTTGAGGAAGTGCAGGTGGGGTAACTATGGGTAGCTACTTTTGGTTCTAGGTGTGCAGGTGTTGGCTGATGTGGGCCTATATGGACAGCCCTAGGGATGTAAGTGAATGTGTTCATTGGGCAGAGGCGTTGCCCAACGAACAGCCACACCCACTATGAGTCCCACTACAGCAATGTGTAATCTAAATGGCAAGGAATGGAATAACCAGATGTAGACGTATATATGTAGAGGTACGTGTGTGTATATCTACCCATAGCAACATAGAGATATGCCTCTCCCTCTCCATAGTACAAATGTATATATACAGAGACAGAATATGAATACATACCCACATATAAATAAATACATATGCAAACACCCATAGACCCATATGTTGTGATATATATATATATATATATATATATATATATATATATATATATATATATATATATATATATATATATATATATATATATATATATATATATATATATATAGAGAGAGAGAGAGAGAGGCACAGCAAAATATATACATGTATGCATACATATACAGATATATCTGTATATAGTAATGTAAATAGATAATATATATATATATATGTGACTCTAAATATACACATGTATATAGCTAGGATATGATACAGCAGTTACGAGTAACATGTTCACAGGCCGTGCATATGGGGATGAGAGGTCCATTAAACAAACGTTTAACAAATAGCATCAACCCCCCACCCTCCCAGCTAGGCCAGTGAGACATACAGCCGCACAATAAAGGTAAACACACCACTGCTTCCCAGACCACCGGCAGGATACTACCAGTGGGAGAGACCTGCCAGATCTAATCTTGAAACATAGACATCGATATCCCTTGTGGGACACCAAAACTTAATCATCGGAGGCAGTCCTGGTAATGACTTATCAATCCAGGCTGTAGATGTACACGGACCAGTTGGTTGTGCAAGCCTGATAACCCACGGGTCAACACAACGTACAACATGTATCCCAACACGGGGAGAGTGGGCAGTGTGTAGTTGTGTGTTTATACCCCACCTGCACCCACAGTAAGGATAAGTGTTGTAGAGGAGTGGCAGGTGGGGAACTATGGGTATGCAATTATGGGCCTAGGCGTGCAGGTGTTGGCTGGTGCAGTTGTATTAGGACCACCCCATGGATGTAAGTAATACTCCAAAATGGTCATAGCTGATGCCCATACCTCTCAACCCCTAAGAGCACATCCACTGGACAGGCCATAAACCATTGGGGGAACAAATAGGGACCATACCTCTGAACTGTCCCCGATTTCCAGGGACGTCCCTGATTTCGACTCAGTTTCTAAATAAATAAATAAAACTAGTGACATTTGGAGGAAAGGTGGTGAATTACATGTAATGAATAATGGCAACAATTTATCTATGAGCATTTGTATGCTGTGAGAAAACATGATGAAAATAAGGCTATATACAGGCATATTAAAAATGATCCCACTCACTCTTTCTTATTTGGTATTCTGGAGGTTACTGGTAGTAATCCAAGAGGGGGTAATTAGAAAAACAACTTGGATAGGGCAGAAATGAGGTTGTAATTGAGACTTAACACCACAGTAACCCCAGGCATCAACAACAATGTATCTATAAAACCTGAATTGAAACATAGGACCACTATTTTGTAATAGAAAAGAACCTAGTTCAGTAAACAACACTGCTGTCATTCACAGAAACATTAAAATTTACGACACACTTTTTAACAGATTCTATAGGCTTAACATGATTTAAATTTTAATTAGTTAATTGTCAGTATAAAAGAGGGAGTGGGTTTTAGTAAACACAGTTCTGAAGAAGTCCTAG
The DNA here is from genome assembly GCF_019279795.1 of Protopterus annectens. NCBI lineage: Eukaryota > Metazoa > Chordata > Ceratodontiformes > Protopteridae > Protopterus > Protopterus annectens. The sequence goes on from NC_056739.1 coordinate 508,848,386, forward strand.
AGCAGGACGAAAGCGCTTGACTGTGTTGAATACACTACAGTTGTGTTCTATTTATTCAGTATGGTTTTTAATCTATTTTACTGCTTTGACTGGCTGGAGTAACAAAACCTGTGTTTTTACCAATATTTTGGATAATTTCATGCCTGTGGATTTTTTTGGGGACAACAATTAAGAGTTATAAACATCATTTACCTCAGAAAATGTGTATGAATTCATATGCTCTGAGTCTGTCAATGTGTCAGGTTAACAGCACCAATATTTTAAATGTGTCCCTGATGTTGTTATGCCATGTCCCTGATTCAGTTTGTATTTTTCCCCAATCGTATGATAGGTCTGATAGGGACAGAAAGCACATATTCCACTGACAACCTTAGAAAGATGATAGAATATTAGGTATGCAGTAGCATGACTCAGCTGAAGGATGTGGGTTCCAAAACCCAGTTATTTGTTTATATTGAAGAGTGTCAGTTCCCTTGTATTAGCCAGATGGGTGTAAATTGTAAGAGGAACACACCAATAATATGAATCAAACTCTGGACAGGCTGCAGATTCTGTACAGTCAAACGGCATGCTGTCGCCTAATGGGCAGCCATTCCCGATACTGTAGACATGTAATCCGATGTAATAGGCATCACAAGGTAATATCATAGTCCTCACTCCCACCCAGGGGTGTGAGTGTCAGATGCAAACATCAAATGCAGTGCATTTGCAAGTGCGGGAGCAAGCAGGTGTAAGCCTGTTTGGCCGCCAGTATGCAAGTATTACACTGGTAAAGCAATGTAGAGGCTAACTGAGTGTAAGAAACTGTAACAAGAGGTTAACATTGCTTAGCACCATGCAAACCCATGCACACCTGCTCACAAATGCTTTAATGTGCCTTAATCACTCCGTATATAATGGCCTTGTTCTGCCCAGCAACAAAATAAACGGCCTCTGCAAGGCTCGAAACCAGGACCCTGCACACACAGCTATTGTGATTTACCACTAAGCCATGGCAGACATACAGACATTGGACCTTAGCACAAACATATCATCCAGTGCAATCATTCAACTGTATAGGAAATGTATTCCATCATGTAGATGTATGTGTGAGTGTTTATGTCCAGCATATAGATACATACATATATATAGATATATCAGGAACATCCCATGTGACAACAAAGTATTAAAAAGGAATGAAAAGGGAAACACCAGCAACGCCTGTATTATGTAATGGTGTTGTCCTATGTAATATCAAAATTCCCTCAGACAGACATATGTCATTCATACACGCAAACATTTGTACATTGTCCATATACATCTCTCTGTGCATGTTATTTACATTAACACAACAGTTCCTGTCCAATCATTATGTGAGAACAGTACTCTTGCAAGGTGCTGTGTGCGACATCATCATCATGATAAAGGTAAATTGGGTAACCACAGAGGGACCGATAGTATTGTGTGTACAATGGGGTCATCCACATCACATGTACCTGGAACATTTAGAAGTCATGTGCATACTAGGATCGTGCGCCTGAGAGACAAGGGTGAGGACAACTGGAGTATGTTGTGATGCATATTAAAAGGGTTACATGTGTCCAGTGGACACTTGTGTGAAATGGACAGCTATGTATGGGGCAAATGTTGTTCTAGGAACCGATTGGCCTTTTGTTCCATAGGGTGAGAGTGGGATGTGGGGAAAGGAAAGTAGGTATGCTCGTGGAGGATAGGTAGGGCAGGATGACACACAAGACAGCATACAGGGTCAGTATATGACACATGTGGGGGGATACACCTTGGACAGGGTGGGGTATTCGGCATTCACAAGCCCATGAGCCCCCAGATGGAAACAGTGGGACGGAGGTCCCCAGTCATGGGCAGCCACCACTGCACCAACACAGCTGCAAAGGTGGCAGTGCTGGGGGCTGTCTAGGAGGGGCAGCCTCACCCTGTAAATGTGACACTCTGCCCTTGAGCTGGTGTATCTGGCCTTGAAACCCCTTGTTGAGCCCCCTACGCACCACATCCTGGATTGTATGACAGCAGACATGTTCCTGTCTGGACCTGCTCCCAGGGGGGAAGAAGCCCCATTCTCAGTGACGGTACCACCAGAAGGTGGTGCAGAGCCAAGAGAGGTGGAGTTCCAAGGCTGGGCCCCAGATGTGCTAGTGCCCAGTGCCATGGCCAGCTGAAGTGGGACAGGAGGTTCTGCCGGGACCTCCAAACCCATACAGCCTATGGTGTTGCAGTTTAAACACAGATATGGCTTTGTAATAGTTAACAGCATTCAGGATTACTTACAACAGCATGCATAGATATGACCATCAACCCAACACAACAGATGGTATACATTTGCAGAGGGAGCACAACACATACATATATACTGCATGACATCTGTACAAAGTGTAGAAGACTTGTGACTTCAGCTGTGAACAGTGGCCCATTATTAGCATATCACTGAAAACCACAGACAGTGTCTGTCATACCACTGTTTCATGTGACATATGTCCAGTCAGGGATGCAATGGCGGTATCTCATCACTATCACCATGTACTGGCTGCAATCCTCACACTATGCTCCTGCAGATGTGGGTTCAGTGAGTAACACAGGAAACAAATGGTTCCACACACTGACCAGTCCACAGATGGCCTTACAGATGGGGGTCCCTCACAAACAGAGCACTGTCTTGTCAGTTTTAAAACATGCAGAATAGCCATTACCACACACAACTTGTTAAACAGGCAGTAGTGTCAATGAAGCATAGCTACACTTACATGCTGTAATCATGTCTGGCACGTCACTCGCCTGTCTTTAGGCTATTTCCCACTGTGTATGTTGTTTGAGAAACATCCAGATATCATCTGTGATGCCGTTTACCAAACACCAGATCCAGGTACCACTCACAGTGACTGTCATGGGCAAACACCAACATGATGTTCCTAGATATTGTACTGTGTTTTTCATGTGAATTGCTATGGGAACATCATCACAGCTGTTCCATATGCAATCAGCTAGAGGAGGACTGCAATAGGTGCAGAGGACATCACCTGATCATGACCATCACTTCCAATACACAAGCTGCTACTGAGCAGGTGTACACCTCCACATCCACCAGAGAGTGTGTGTGTGGGTGGGACAGATAGAGGCAAAGTACATCAGAGAAGGGCTTGGAGACTAAAACCTAAGCATCGTCTGTCACACACCTACCAGTACAGGGGTAAAACCCCTGACTGACTAGTTATTACTATTACAAGTGCATGCAGTTGCTCCATGTGCCACAAAGCTGACATGTTGGTGTGCTGTAAGAACATATTTGTGTGTTGGTGAGCGACATCTGCAACAGAGATATAGTAGACATACATTAGGTGTAGCACATATGGCTGTCCACATGAACGGATGTCATTGTCAACACAACCACACTCTCTAATGGACTCACATTGACACTCTTTGCCAGGCCCACAAATACACTCCCAAACTACTTAGTTTGCCACATTGTAGTATTGCACAAGTACTACATGCACCACAGGGGATATCCGGAGGTTCAATGGTCTAGGGCATGTGAACGTGTTTGATATCTGTCGGTATGCCAATGGGAATTATACTGGGAGTGACTGTGGTTGGGAGCATCATACCCCCATGTAGACACAAGGTGCCAGTGCTGACATGCATGTGTGCATTGCTTCATGGGTGTGTAGTGGTTGGCTGTGCAAGATGGCTGTACAAGGCTGGGTGAGGGGTAATCCTTGGCATCATGCCACCCGACAATGGTGTGCAGTGTGGTACAGGGGTGTAGTGTTTGCAATGTCCCACACAGATGTGTTTTGTATGAACTGCCCTGACATCCTGGTTACCATTGTGTATGGCCATA